>NC_049233.1:34927-107727 GCF_011100685.1 Canis lupus familiaris | reverse complement strand
CTTTCACCCATACACAAAGATAAACTCCAAAATGGATGAAAGATCTAAATGTGAGACAAGAGTCCATCAAAATCCCAGAGGAGAACACAGGTAACACCCATTTTAAACTTGGCCACAGCAACTTCTTGCAAGGTACATCCATGAAGGCAAAAGAAACAAAAGCAAAAATGAACTATTGTGACTTCATCAAGATAAGAAGCTTTTTCACAGCAAAGGATACAGTCATCAAAACTAAAAGACAACCTACAGCATGGGAGAAGATATTTGAAAAAAGACGTTTCAGACAAAGGGCTAGTTTCCCAAGATCTATAAAGAACTTCTTAAAATCAACTCCAAAGAGACAAACAATCCAATCATGAAATGGGCAAAAGACATGAAGAGAAATCTCACAGAGGAAGACATTGACATGGCCAACATGCACATGAAAAAATGCTCTGCATCACTTGTCCTTAGGGATATACAAATCAAAACCACAATGAGATACCACCTCAACCAGTGAGCATGGGGAAAATTAACAAGGCAGGAAACCACAAATGTTGGAGAGGATGCGGAGAAAAGGGCAACCTCTTACACTGCTGTTGGGAATGTGAACTGGTGCAGTCACTCTGGAAAACTGTGTGGAGGTTCTCAAAGAGTTAAAAATAGACCTGCCTGACGACGCAGCAATTGCACTATTGGGGATTTACCCCAAAGATTCAGATGCAATGAAACACCAGGACACCTGCACCCCGATGTTTATAGCAGAATGTCCACAATAGCCAAACTGTGGCAGGAGCCTCGGTGTCCATCGAAAGATGAATGGATAAAGATGTGGTTTATGTATACAATGGAATATTACTCAGCCATTAGAAACGACAAATACCCACCATTTGCTTCAACGTGGATGGAACTGGAGGGAATTATGCTGAGTGAAGGAAGTCAATCGGAGAAGGACAAACAGTGTATGTTCTCATTCCTTTGGGGAATATAAATAATAGTGAAAGGGAATATAAGGAATGGAGAAGAAACCTTTGGGAAATATCAGAAAGGGAGAGAGATCATAAAGACTCCTAACTCTGGGAAAAGAACATAGTGGTGCTGGAAGGGGAGGAGGAGGGGGATGGGGCGAATGGGTGACGGGCACTGAGGGGGACACTTGACGGGATGAGCACTGCGTGTTATTCTGTATGTTGGTCAATTAAACACCAATAAAAAATAAATTTATTTAAAAAAAGGATCAAACAACTACATATTTATGCTGCCAACATGGGAGTACTGAAATATAGAAACCAATTAACAACAAACGTACAGGAACACATTGATAATAATACAATGACAGGGGATTTTAACACCCACTTATGACAATGGACCGATCGTCTATGAAGAACATGAACAGGGTAACAATAGCCTTGACACACTGGACCACAGGGACTCAACAGATATAGTCTGAATATTTCTTCCTAAAGCAGAATACACATTCCTTTCAAGTGCAGATGGGACATTCTACAGAACAGATCATATCATGGGCCACAAATCAGCCCTCAACAGGTACAACAGGTACAAGAAGGATGGTATCACACCATATACATTTTCGGACACGACACTATGAAACTCGAAGTCGACAGTAAGAAAATATTTGGACAGACCAAAAATTCGTGGAGATTATGATCCTACTAGAGAAGGAATTGAGCAACCAGGAAATTAAAGAGGAAATTTAAAAGAAATTAAAATGAAGACATGTTTCTTCAAACCTCTAGGATGCAGCAAAGACAGTCCTTAGAGGGAAGTAGATAGCAATACAGGCCTACCTCAAGAAACAAGAAGTCTCCAATACACAACCCAACACTACACCTAAAGGAGCTGGAAAAGGAATAGCAAACAAAGCCTAAAGCCTACAGAAGAAGGGAAAAATAAAGATGAGAGCAGAAATAAACAATACAGAAAAAACAAAACAGTAGAATGGAATAATGAAACTAAGAACTGGTTCTTCAAAATAACTAAGAAAATGGATCAAGCCCTAGCCAGCCTTATCGACAAGAAAACAGAAAAGAACTAAATAAATAAAATCACAAAAGAGAGAAGAGTGATCACAATCAACACCAGAAAATAAGACAATTATAAGGGAATACTATGAAAGATTATACACAAATAAACTGGGAGACCAGGAAGAATTGGAGAGATCCCTAGAAATGTGCAAACGAGCAAATCTCAAAGAGGAAGAAATAGAAAATGTGAATAGACCCATAACTAGCAAAGGAATTGAATCAGCAAGGCACCTGTGTGTCTCAGTAGTTGAGCATCTGCTTTGGCTCACGTCATGATCCTGGGGTCCTGGGGAATCATGTCCCACATCAGGCTCCCTGCATGGAGCCTCATTTTCCCCCTGCCTATACCCCTGCCTCTCTGTGTCTCGCATGAATACATAAATAAAATCTTTAAAAAAGAAAAAGATAAAAAGATGAGAAAGGACCCAATTAAAATCACAAATGAGATAAGAGAAATAACAACCAACACTAGAGAAATACAAACGTTTATAAGAGAGCATTATGAACAATTATATGCCAGCAACCTAGAACCTGGAAGAAATAGATCAATTCCTGGAAATATATAACATAGCAAAAATGAAAAAGGAAGAAATAAGAAACTTGAACAGACAGATAACCAATAACGAAATTGAATCAGCAATCAAGAATCTCTCAACAGGAGACGCTTAGATCAATAGAATAGAATGGAATGCCGAAACAAGATACAAACCTGTAACTCTATGATCCATTAGTCGACAACAAGGCAGGAAGGAATATCCAATGGCACAAAGACAGTCTCTTCAACAAACCTGACCCCAGGATAAGAACAAATGGTGTTGGGAAAACCAGGCAGCCACATGCAGAAGAATGAAATGGGACCACTTTCTTACACCATATATATAAAAAATAAATTCAAAATGGCATGAAAGACCTAAATGTGAGACCTGAAATCATAAAAAGAAGAAAAGATAGGCAGCAACGTCTTTGACGTTGGCATTGGATCTTCTTTCTAGATATGCCTCTGAGTTGAGGGAAACAAAAGCAAAAATACTATTGGGACTTCATCAAATTCAAAAGCTTCTGCAAATTGAAAGACACAACCAACGCTAACAGGCAACATACAAAATGAAACGAGATATTTGTAAACAACACATCCAATAAAGAGTATGCAAAATACGTAAAGCAAATATAAATATCAGCATCCTAAACACAAATTATCCAACTGCAGATGGTCAGAAGACATGAAAGGACTTTGTCTCTGACAAGACATCCAGATGGCCACCAGACACCGAAAGACACTCAGCGTCACCCATCATCAGGGAAATGCAAATGAAAACCACAATAAGATGTCACCTGACAGCCGTCAGATTGGCTAAAATTAACAGAAGAAACAACAGGTGTTGTTGAGGCTATAGAGAAGAGGGAGCCCCTTACACTCCTGGTGGGCATGGGAACAGGTGCAGCCACTGTGGAAAATATTGTGGGGGGTCCTCGAGACGTTAAAAATAGGGGATCCCTGGGTGGTGCAGCGCTTTGGAACCTGCCTTTGGCCCATGTCGCGATCCTGGCGACCCAGGATCGAATCCCACATCGGGCTCACAGTGCACGGAGCCTGCTTCTCCCTCTGCCTGTGTCTCTGCCTCTCTCTCTGTGACTATCATAAAAAATTTAAAAAGAAGTTAAAAATAGACCTACCCTACGATTCCAAAATTGTAGAGCTAGGTATTTACTCCGAGGATAGAAAAGTCGTTTAGTAGATTCCAAGTGGGACACACAGCCCAGTGTTTGTAGCAGCGTTATCAACAACAGCCAAACTGTGGATACAGCCCGGATGTCCATTGACTGATGAATGGGCAGAGATGATGTGGTAAATATACCCACTGCGACATCACTGGGTCATCAGAAGCGATGAAATGAAGCCATTTCCAATGACGTGGGAGAAGTGGAAAGGACTTATGCTCAATGAACTCAGTCAGTCAGAGAAAGACAGATACCAAATACCATACAATTGCATTCACATGTGAATTTTAAGAAACCAGACAAACTGGCAAAGGGGCAGGGGGGGGGATGAGAGAAGCAAACAAAAAAACACACTCTTAACCACAGAGAATAAACTAATAAATACCAAAGGAAGGTGGGGGGGATGGGAAATCAGGGGATGGGCATAGTGGAGGGCACCTGTGACCAGTACCAGGCGTTGTATCCAAGGGTTGAATCACTATGTGGTAAACCTGAAACTATATCATTCTGTGTATACAAAGAGGAATTCAAGTAAAACTTTAAAATAATAATAGGTAGTATTGACGAAACATGTATGCACTAGAGAAAAAATCAGAAAGGCAACTGAAAATCCAAATAAAGAGTCTTTAGAGCCATAAATCCCCTCCTTAGCTCAGCTCGGGAGAAGCCTGCCATGACTATTCTCACCCCAGCAGAGGCCTGGATTTTGATTCTCTGGGGAGGCCACTGACTTGGTGGAGTCAGGCTATCTTTGAACCCAAAACCTAAATAGAGTGCATAAAACTAAATGGCCCAAGATGCTAGGAGTCCCAGTGCAGGCACAGGCCAAGACCCAAACTCTAACCATACACAGACATAACCCTAAACCTACACTTAATCCTAATGTTAACCTAACCATTAAACAAGACGCATCACTAATCGAAAACCAAACACAAACCCCAAGACCAAAACACATTCACTGAACTTTCTGCCAACCCTCACCCTAACTCCTAAACATAGGTTCACCTAAACTCAGGTTTCCTTAACCCTGAACCCTACCTTCAATCTAACCCAAAACCTGACCTCTAACCCTAACCTTAAAATAAGTTATTCAAATCCTATTCCTAACCTTAACTTGTACCCTAACCCTAACCCTCTAATATTAATCCTATCTCATACCCCAAACTGTACCCTAACCCATACCCTAAAACCAACCCCTAACCCAATCCCTAACCCTATATCTTACCCTTTTCCAAAACCGTACCCTGACCCTGACCTGTCCCTAACCCTAAACCCTAACCAAACACTAACCCTAACCCTAGCCCTAACCCCTATCCTAATCCTAACCCTCGCCCTAACCCTAAACCTAGCCCTAACTTTAACTCTAACCCTTAACTCTAACCCCTAACCATAACTCACACCCTAACCCCTAACCCTAACTGCAAACCTAAGCCCAACCCTAACTCTAACCATAACCCTAACCCCAACTCCTAACCTCCTGCCCTAATCCCTAGAGCCTAAACCCTAACGCTAACACTAAATCCTTACCCTAACCCCTTACCCTAACCCCATCCTAACTCTTAAAACTGACCAATACCCTTATGCCTCTCCTAACCTCTAATTTGTAACCATAAACATAATCACTAACCCCTAACATCTAACCTAAGGCTAACCACCAACTTCCTCCCCTCCCCTAACCCTACCATTCATTCTACCCTTTCACTTACCCTGTGGTTCTGAGGAGTCCTTTCTGATGTGGACGTGACCCCAACAGCTCCTCCAGATTCCTCCAAGGGGTCCTGAGGAAGCCGGGCTCCTGTGAGTGCGGATGTGGTCCCACGAGTTCCTGAGGCATAGTCAGCGGGTCCTGAGGACATTGGGTCTCCTGTCACTGTGGACTATGCCTCACATCCTCTGGAAGCCTCACAGCAGGTCCTCAGGAGGCTGGGGGCTCCTGTCACCCTGGACATGGCCCCATGTCCCCCAGAAAACTCACCGCGGGTCCTGAGGAGGCTGTGGGCTCCTGTCAGCATACACGCAGCCCCTTATGTCCCGAAGCCAAAGTGCAGGTCCTGAGGAAAACAGGGTTCCTGTCAGCATTGACGTGGCCCCACATTTTCCTCAAGCCTCACCATAAGACCTGAGGAGGCTGGGGGCTCCTGTCAGCATGGATGTGGCCCTAAATCTTCCCAAAACTTTCCAGTGGGTCCTGAGGAGGCTGGAGACTCCTGTCACTGTGGATGTGGCACCCACATATTTCTTAGGCCTCACCACAGGCCCTGACAAGGCTGGGGTCTTCTGTCCACATGGACGCATCCACATATTTCCCCAAGTCTACACCCGGGGTCCTGAGGAATTCAGCGTCCTGTTGTATCCATGTGGCCCCAAGTCCTGCCAAAGTGTCGCCGAGGGTTCTTAGGAGGCCGGGGCTCCTGTAACCATGAATGCGGCCCCCAGCTTCCAGAAGTCTCAACTTATGTCCTGAGGGGCCCGGGAGCTCCTGCCAGAGTGAACGCATTGCCACATCTTCCTGAAGCCTCCCCACAGGTCCTGAGGTGGCTCAGAGGATCCTGTCAGCGTGGGTGCGGGCCCATATCTTCCTGAAGTTTCCCCGTGGGTCGTGAGGCTGCTCAGGGGCGCCTGTCAGTGTGGATGCGGGCCCACAATTTCCTGAAACCTCCCCGCGGGTCCTGAGGTGCTCAGGGCTCCTGTCAGCGTGAATGTGGGCCCACTTCTTCCTGAAGCCTCCCCGCGCGTCCTGAGGAGGCTGCAGCTCATCAGCATAGACGCGTCCCCATGTCTTCCACAGGCCTCCCCAGCACAGGCTGGCTCCTGTTAGTGCAGGCAGAGGAGGCCTACTGCACATGCGCGTGCCATGGGCGGGGCCTGGGCTCGGGCGCCCCCTGCGGGACGCTCAGGCGCTACAGGAGACTGTGCAGGAGGCAGCGGGTGCTCTAGGGGCCGCACCTGCCTCCTTTCAGGCTCCAGCTGGGGCCTGTTAGCTTCGGAAACATCTCACTGAAAAGGAGCCCAACACCCGGCTTCCCCAGGAATAGTTAAGGACAAGGAATTGGAACCCACAGGACGTGAAATTAAATGTGGATCAGACTTTTACCACGTCCTGCAAAACTCACTCAACCCTCTTCCACTGTGTGCGGGACCGTGGGTTGGTGCAGCCGCCCTGGAAACAGTGTGGAGGCCCTCAGGAAGTTACAAATAGAGCCACCCTGCGACCAGCAGGTGAATGGCCTGGAGCTCACTCCGAAGATACAGATGCAGTGAGACTCGGGACACCTTCACCACAATGTCCACAGCAGCCGGGTCGTCAGTAGTCACACTGTGGAAGGAGACTCGATGGATAAAGAGGATGGGAGATAGATGATGGTCATAGAAAGAGGAATGGAACTCAGCTATCAAAGAGAAGGAAATCTTGCCATTTGCAATGATGTGGATAGAACTAAAGGGATCATGTTAAGTGAAGTAAGTCAGTCGGGAAAGAGAATGACCGTGTGGTTTCATTCATAGGTGGAATTAAAGAAGCAAAGCAGATGAACAACTGTGAAGGGAAGTAAAAACAAATAAGATGAAAACAGATACAGGAAATACAGACTCTTAATGATATGAAACAACCTGAGGGTAGCTGGAGGGGGCAGATAACAGGGGACCAGCATGAAGGAGGTCATGTGATGTCACGAGCACTGCTGTTGTCTCCCACTGGTGAATCTCTGAATTCTTCCTCTGAAAGTATAATACACTATACGTTAATTAATTAGGTTTAAATTAAGTTAAAAAATCAGTTCTATCAGAGCACATTTCCTTCTGGACTCTCTGTTTTGCTCATTCAGCTTATGCTGGGACCACCCCCTGTGGGTTTGTTTTGTCTAAGTAGGCTCCACGCCTCGTCCATGGCCCAGCACAGGGCTAGAACTCACGACCCCTGAGATCAGGACCGGAGGTGAGGTCAGGAGTTGGATGTTTAACCGTCGGAGACAGCCGGGGGCCCGAGAACCACACTGCTTTATCCTGTGTCTCTGTGACATCTTTTGAAATAGGAAAGTGCTGCGTCCCACTCTGTCATGCCTCTCCAGTGCTGATTGCTGTCCGGGGTCATTTGTTGTGGGGGTTGGATGTTATTCGTTTTTTTTTTTTCCTATTTCTAAGATCTGCCACCATGATTTTGATAGCAATGACATTGAAACTGAGGGCGGCTTCAGGAACTGCGCACATTTTCACAAGATGAGGCTCCCACCCCACGAGCCCAGGCCGGCCTCCCAGAGCCTGGTATGGCTCAGTGCATAAGACTTGTGCTCCTTTGTTTCAGTCTCATTATTTATTGTCCTTGATGCTCCTGAGAAGGGCGTCATGTCCTTCATTTCCTTCCTGACTGCTCATTGTCAGGACACACCAAGGCTACTCTGATCTGTAGGGTCAGTTTGTGTCCCGTGACTTTACTGAACTCACTCCTTAGTTCTAACAGGTTTTGGTGGAACGTATTGTTCAATATGTTCGCAATCACTGTATTGAACTCAGATACACGTGAGTACAGTCCTGACACTTCCACTTGCATTTCTCCAACCTCTGCCAGCACCTAACATAAGGAAGTTAGCAGCAACGACTACGGGCAGGCAGGATGCGGGAGGGTCCTGCCCTGAGCTCAGCTTTCAAAAGGAGGCATGTTTCGAAGCCAGCTTTCTACTAACTGCGTTCTGATGGCCATGAGAACATGGCAGCATTGTAATTCAGGATGTTCCATGAATACCGCTTTACTGCACCTGGAGACACAACCTTGAAGCCTGCAGCTTGCCCCAGCATCCCATGAGCTTCTGACAAACAGGTCTAGTGAGGATGTTCATAACCGTATCTGGAAGCAGTGTGGAACAGGGGAGGACCACGTTTGAGCTCATCTCTGAGAGGGAAGTTCCCCAGTTCCCTGTTTCTAGTACCGCGTCTTCAGCAAATAGGGACAGTGTGATGTCCCCCTTACAGGCGTGGAACCTTTGCTGTTTACAGCTTAATGTCCTAGAAAGCCCCACAATTGAATCAAAACTGAGCCCAGGCCAAGGGCAGGAAGCCCCTATTAGAATGAGAACAGGGATCAATGCCCTTGAAGGCCCCATATCAAAATGTAAACAGAACTTGAGGAATTGCTCCAGCCCTTCTGGAGGTCCGCAGACCAGCCCTTAAAACTAAGCTAAAACCCACCTCGAGGTGCAAGTCCCTGCTCTGCTGTGTTGGGTATACTTGGACACAAGATCAAGCTTGTAAATAATCCCTTGTGTGTTTGCATCGGAATAGGCTTCTTGGTGGTTTCTCATATTCGCTGTCTTGGGCACAACAGTCTGAGATAAAAACAAAACCAAAAGAAACTCGGACACGGGCAGAGTGAAAGCAGGGTTCTGAGAGAAGCGGCAGAGACCCGGGGCTTGGGGGCTCTTCTGTGATGAGCGTGCAGACTAGGAGGTGGAATCCTCAGCACCAGAGCCAGAGGACCCAGCGTCCCCACCGGGCTCCCTACATTGGCCCCGAGTCTCAGGGAGCAGCACAGCACTGCCCGCTGGAGGCTAGAGGTGTTGACGCCCACCCCATCTCTGATCCCCGCAGGTGCACCTACCATGCAGATGTGCACCTCACAATCAACGCCACATCCATTCCCAGACCTCACACAGACCACTAGCTGCCACCAAGTTGTCAGACCACAGAGGCCCGGAGAGGAGGCCTAGAGACACATTTGCCTCTCGCAAAACGTGCATCCCGTATCCAACGAAATCCTTTTCAAGCAAAGCATACAGGAGGTCTGTATGTGGGATGTTCAAGTCCTAAGCTCAATCCAAAGGAGTGTGCATGCTTTGGAGGCAGATGTCCGCTAGGAGCGAAATTGACAAGGCAGACATTTGGTTCTCACTCCCGTACACTCCCACATACAACGAAATGCTGTGGAAGCGGAACGTACAGGCAGTCAGGATGGGGGAGGTAGAGGCCATAAGCTAAACTCTCAGAAGTGTGTATGCTTTGCAGGCCGATGTCTGCTACACACGTATCAAGGCTACGTATACACAGCTACACTCTAAATGAACAAGGACATTGGCAATCGCTGTATTGTACTCAGATACACGTGAGTACAGTCCTGAAACTTCTACTTGCATTTCTCCAAACTTCCCAACACCTAACATAAGGATGATAGCAGCAACGACAATGGGCAGGCAGGATGCAGGAGGGTCCTTCCCTGAGCTCAGATTTCAAAAGGAGGCATACTTCGAATCCAGCTTTCTACTAACTGCTTTCTGATGGTCATGAGAAAGTGGCAGCATTGTAATTCAGGATGTTCCATGAATATCAGTTTACTGCACCTGGAGACACAACTTTGAAGCCTGCAGCTGGCCCTTGCGTCCCATGTGCTTCTGACAAATATGTCTAATGAGGATGTTCGTAACTGAATCTGCAGGCAGTGTGGAACTGGGAAGGACCGCGTATCAGCTCATCTCCAAGAGGGAAGTTCCCCAGAGAGAGAGCTTTCAGCTAGGTACTCAGGTTTGGAAGTTAGTATGGAGATCCCATCTGAGGGAGGAATTCCTCAGAGGTTGCTGAATTGAACTAGGACAGATTTGCCTCTCGCAAAACATGCGTCTCATATCGAACGAAATCCTTTGGAAGTGAAGCATACAGGCGGTCAGCATGTGGGAGGTTCAAGTCCTAAGCTCAATCCAAAGGAGTGTGCATGCCTTCGAAGTACCTGTCCACTAGGCACGAAATTGACAAGGCAGACACTTGGTTCTCACTCCGCTACTGTCCCGCATACAAAAAATGCTGTGGAAGCAGAACGTAAAGGCACTCAGCATGGGGGAGGTACAGGCCATAAGCTCAACTCTCAGAAGTGTGTATGCTTTGCAGGCCGATGTCTGCTAGACACTTATCGAGGCGAGATATACCCGAGCTACACTCTAACTGAACAAGGACGTTGGCAATCCCTGTATTGAACTCAGTACACGTGATTAGAGTCCTGACACTCCCATTTGCATTTCTACAACCTCTCCCAGCACCTAAAATAAGGATGTTAGCAGCTATGACTATGGGCAGGCAGGATTCGGGAGGGTCCTGCCCTGAGCTCAGCTCTCACAAGTGAGCATGCCTAGAAGCCAGATTTGTACTAGCTTCATTCAAATGGCCGTGAGACCATAGCAGTCTTCTAACACAGGAGCTTCGAAGAATACCACTCTACTGCACCTGGAGACACCTACGAGGCTTGCATTATTCCACTTCTTTCTCACAAGCTTCTGACAAATGTCTCTGCGGAAGATGTTCAAAACTCATTCTGCGGGCAGTGTGGAACTGTGAGGGACAGGTTGTAAGCTCAACTCACAGAAGATAGATGCTTTTGGATTCGGAGTACAGCTAGCTTCTCACGTATGGAACTCACTATGTAGCACCTGTCTAAGACAGGAATTACTAGGAAATCGCTGGACTGAGCTTGGAGGCACTAGTCTTCTGTGCCGGGAAGTTACACTTACCTCTCACAACGCTTCAGTCACGCATCGAGCCTAGGCCTGTTTACAGTGAAGTTTACCTGCAGACAGGATGTGGAAAATGGAGGCCATAAGCTCAACTCTCAAAAGTGTGTACGCCTGGGAGGCAGATGTCTGCTACCCACTCGTACATGGGAGTTAGAAACTAGCTACACTCTTTGAAAAACGCTGTTTGAAGTCACTGTATACAACTCAGATGATCGTGAGTACAGGCCTGACACTTCCACATGCATTTCGCCACCGTGTCCCAACACCTAAGATAAGGATATTGCAGCTATGACTACGGGCAGGCAGGATGTGGGAGGTTCCTGCCCTGAGCTCAGCTTTCTAAAGGAGGCATGATTCAAAGCCAGCTTTCTACTAACTCCGTTGATGGCAATGAGAATGTGACAGCATTGTAATTCAGGATGTTCCATGAATACCGCTTTATTACACCTGAAGACACAACCTTGAAGCCTGCAGGTTGCCTCTTGCATCCCATGAGATTCTCAAAACATGTCTAGTGAGGATGTTCGTAATTGTAATGCAGGCAGTGTGGAACTGGGAAGGACCAACTTCAGCTCACCTCCGAGAGGGAAGTTCCCCAGAGAGAGAGCTTTCAGCTAGGTACTCAGGTTTGGAAGTTAGTATGCAGCTCCCATCTGAGGAGGAATTTCTCAGAGGTTGCTAGATTGAAATAAGACACATTTGCCTCTCAAAACTTGCGTCCCGTATCGAAAGAAATCATTTGGAAGCGAAGCGTACAAGCGGTCAGCTTGTGGGAGGTTCAAGTCCTAAGCTCAATCTTAAGGAGTGTGCATGCTTGCAGGCAGCTGTCAACTAGGCGCTAAATGGACAAGGCAGACACTTGGTTTTCAATCCGCTACTTTCCCGCACGCAACGAAATGCTGTGGAAGAGGAACGTACAGGCAGTCAGGATAGGGGAGGTACAGACCTAAGCTCAACTCGCCGAAGTGTCTATGCTTTGCAGGCCGATGTCTGCTAGACACCTATCAAGGCGAGGTATACCCGAGCTACACTCTAATGGAACAAGGACGTTGGCAATCGCTGTATTGACCTCAGCTACACGTGAGTACAGTCCCGACACTTCCACCTGCATTTCTCCAACCTCTCCCAGCACCAAACATAAGGACGTTAGCAGCTACGACTACGAGCAGGCAGGATGCGGGAGGGTCCTGCCCTGAGCTCAGCTTTCAAAAGGAGGCATGCCTCGAAGCCACCTTTCTACTAGACCATGAGAACGTGGCAGCATTGTAATTCAGGATGTTCCATGAATACAGCTTTATTGCACCTGGAGACACAACCTTGAAGCCTGCAGCTTGCCCCTGGCATCCCATGAGCTTCTGACAGACATGTCTAGTGAGGATGTTCATAACTGCATCTGCAGGCAGTGGGGAACTGGGAAGGACCACGTTTCAGCTCATCTCCGAGAGGGATGTTCCCCAGAGAGAGAGCTTTCAGCTAGGTACTCAGGTTTGGAAGTTAGTAGGTAGCTCCAATCTGAGGGAGGAGTTCCTCAGAGGTTGCTGAATTGAACTAGGACAGATTTGCCTCTCGCAAAACTTGCGTCCCGTATCAAAAGAAATCCTTTGGAAGCGAAGCGTACAGGGGGTCAGCATGTGGGAGGTTCAAGTCCTAAGGTCAATCCAAAGGAGTGTGCATGCCTTGGAGGCAGCTGTTGGCTAGGCGCGAAATTGACAAGGCAGACACTTGGTTCTCACTCCGCTACTTTCCCGCATACAACGAAATGCTGTGGAAGAGGAACGTACAGGCAGTCAGGGTGGGGGAGGTACAGCCCACACGCTCACCTCTCAGAAGTGTGCATGCTTTGCAGGCCTATGTCTGCTAGACACTAGGTATACCCGAGCTACACTCTAATGGAACGAGGACGTTGGCAATCGCTGTATTGAACTCAGATACACGTGAGTACACTCCTGACACTTCCACTCGCATTTCTACAACCTCTGCCAGCACTTCACGTAAGGATATTAGCAGCTATGACTATGGGCAGGTAGGATGCGGGCATGTCCTGCCCTGCCCTCAGCTCTCACAAGAGACCATGCCTAGAAGCCAGCTTTCAATTAGCTGCATTCTAATGGCTGTGAGACCATAGCAGTCTTCTAACTCAGGAGGTTCGAAGAATACCACTCTACTGCACCTGGAGACACCTTCCAGGCCTGCATTATTCCCCTTGCGACTCACAAGCTTCTGACAAACGTCTCTGGTGAAGATGTTCAAAACTCATTCTGCAGGCAGTGTGGAAATGTGAGGGACTTGGTGTGAGCTCAACTCTCGGAAGAGAGATGCTTTTGGACTCGGGGTTCAGCTAGCTTCTCACGTATGGAACTTAGTATGTAGCACCTAAGACAGGAATTACTAGGAAATCACTGGATTGAGCTTGGAGGCTCTAGTCTTGCGTGCTGGGACTTTCCACTTACCTCTCACAACACTTCCGTCTCGCATCGAGCCTAGGCCTGTTAGCAGTGAAGTGTACCTGCAGGCAGCATGTGGGAAGTACAGGCCATAAGCTCAACTCTCAAAAGTGTGTACGCCTGAGAGGCAGATGTCTGCTACCCACTCGGACATGGGATTTAGAAACTAGCTACACTCTTTGAAGAAGGCCGTTTGAAATCGCTGTATTCAACTGCGAGAATCGGGAGTACAGGCCTGACACTTCACATGCATTTCGCCACCCTCTCCCAGCACCTAACATAAGGATATTAGCAGTTCCATCTACGGGCAGGCAGGATTCGGGAGGGAACTGCCCTGAGCTCAAATCTCAGAAGGAAGCACGCCTAGAAGCAGCTTTCTACTAGCTCCTTCTGATGGCTGTGAGAACGTAGCACCATGGAGGCAGGACGTTCCATGAATACCGCTCTACTGCACCTGGAGACACAACCATTGAAGCCTGCAGCTGGTCTTTGCGTCCCATGAGCTTCTAACAAACATGTCTAGTGAGGATGTTCGTAATTGCATCTGCGGGCGGTGTGAACTGGGAAGGACCGTGTGTCAGCTCATCTCGCAGAAGGAAATTCCCCAGAGAGAGAGCTTTCAGCTAGGTACTCAGGTTTGGATATTAGTATGTAGCTTCCATCTGAAGGAGGAATTCATCGGAAGTCGCTGGTTTGAAGTAAGAGACACTTCCCTCTCGCAAAAATTGCGTCCCGTATCGTATGAAATCCTTTGGAAGTGAAGCGTACTGGCGGTCAGCATGTAGGAGGTACAACCATAAGTTCAAGCCAAAGGAGTGTGCATGCTTTGTAGGCAGATGTCCGCTAGGCACGATACTGACAAGGGAGACACTTGGTTTACACTCCGCTACTGACCCTCATACAAAGAAATGCTGTGGAAGTGGAACGTACAGGCAGTCAGGATGGGGGAGGTACAGGCCATAAGCTCAACTCTCCGAAGTGTGTATGCTTTGCAGGCCGATGTCTGCTAGACACTTATCGAGGTGAGGTATACCCAAGCTACACTCTAATTGAACAAGGACGTTGGCAATCGCTGTTTTGAACTCAGATACACGTGAGTACAGTCCTGACCCTTCCAGTTGCAATTCCCAACCTCTCCCAGCACCTAACATAAGGATGTTAGCAGCTATGACTTGGGGCACGCAGGATGCAGGGGGGTCCTGACTTGAGCTCAGCTTTCAAAAGGAGGCATGCCTCGAAGCCAGTTTTCTCTTAACTGCATTCTGATGGCCATGAGAATGTGGCAGCATTGTTATTCAGGATGTTCCATAAATACCGCTTTATTGCCCCCGGACACACAAGCTTGAAGCCTGCAGTTTGCCCCTTGTGTCCCATGAGCTTCTGACAAACATGTCTAGAGAGGATGTTCGTAACCTTATCTGCAGGCAGTGTGGAACTGGGAGGGACCACGTTTCAGCTCATCTCTGAGAGGGAAGTTCCCCAGAGAGAGAGCTTTCAGCTAGGTACTCAGGTTTGGAAGTTAGTAGGTAGCTCCCATCTGAGGGAGGAATTCCTCAGAAGTTGCTGGATTGAACTAAGACACATTTGCCTCTCAAAAAACTTGCATCCAATATCGAACGAAATCCTCTGGAAGCAAAGTGTACAGGCGGTAAGCTTGTGGTAGGTTCAAGTCCTACACTCAATCCAAAGGAGTGTGCATGTCTTGGAGGCAGCTGTCCACTAGGCGTGAAATTGACAAGGCACACTTGGTTCTCACTCTGCTACTCTCACGTATACAATGAAATGCTGTTGAAGCAGAACGTACAGGGAGTTAGGATGGGGGAGGGTCAGGCCATAAGCTCACCTCTCAGAAGTGTGTATGCTTTGCAGGCCGATGTCTGCTAGACACTTATCGAGGCGAGGTATACCCGAGCCACACTCTAATTAAACAAGGATGTTGGCAATTGCTGTATTGAACTCAGATACACGTGAGTATAGTCCTAACACTTCCACTTGCATTTCTCCATCCTCTCCCAGCACCTCACGTAAGGATGTTAGCAGCTATGACTATGGGCAGGCATGATGCGGGAAGTCCTGCCCTGAGCTCAGCTCTCACAAGAGACCATGCCTAGAAACCAGCTTTCAACTAGTTGCATTCTAAAGGCCGTGAGACCATAGCAGTCTTCTAACTCAGGAGGTTCGAAGAATACCACTCCACTGCACCGGGAGGCACCTTCCAGGCCTGCATTATTCCACTTGCATCTCACAAGCTCCTGACAAACGGCTCTGGTGAAGATGTTCAAAACTCATTCTGCAGGCAATGTGGAAATGTGAGAGATTGGGTGTGAGCTCAACTCTCAGAATAGTGATGCTTTTGGACTCGGTGTTCAGCTAGCTCTCACGTATGGAACTTAGTCTGTAGCACCTATCTAAGACAGGAATTACTAGGAAATCACTGGATTGAGCTTGGAGGCACTAGTCTTGCTTGCTGGGACTTTCCACTTACCTCTCACAACACTTCAGTCACGCATCGAGCCTAGGCCTGTTAGCAGCGAAGTGTACCTGGAGGAGGATGTGGGAAGTAAAGGCCATAAGCTCAACTTTCAAGAGTGTGTATGCCTGGGAGGCAGATGTCTGCTACCCACTCGTACATGGGAGTTAGAAACTAGCTACACTCTTTGAAAAAGGTCATTTGAATTCGGTATATTCAATTCAGATAATCGTGAGTACTGGCCTGACACTTCCTCATGCAAATCGAATCGAAAGAAAAAGAATCCCATCGAATAGAATCGAAGAGAACAAATCGGAAACTATCGTATCGAAACGAAAAAAATTGAATCGAATCCAATCGAATCGAAAAGGTTCGAATCGCATCGAATTGAAAAGAATCGAATCGAATCGAATTGAAATAAATTGAAACAAATCAAATAAAAAAGAATCGAATAGAAAAAAATCGAAAAAAATGAATCGAATCGTATCGAAAAGAATCTAATCTAATCGAAAGGAATCGAATCGAAAAGAATTGAATCGAAACGTTTAGAATCGAATCGAATTGAATCAAAAAGAATCTAATCGAACCGAAAAGATTCGAATGAAATAAAAAGAAAACGAATTAAAAAGAATCAAATCAAATCAAATCAAAAAGAATCGAATCTATTCCATTCTAAAAGAGTCGAATCCAAATGAATCGAGTCGAAAAGAGTGGAATTGAAAAGAATCTAATCGGGCAGCCCCGGTGGCACAGAGGTTAAGCGCCGCCTGCAGCCCAGGTCGTGATCCTGGAGACCTGGGATCGAGTCCCATGTGAGGCTCCCTGCATGGAGCCTGCTTCTCCCTCTAACTGTGTCTCTGCCTCTCTCTCTCTAGCTGTGTCTCTATGAATAAATAAATAAAGTCTTTAAAAAAAAGAAGAAAAGAATCGAATCGTTTAGAAAAAAATGAATCGAATCGAATCGAATAGAAAATAATCGAATCAAATTGAAAAGAATAGGAAAGAACCGAATCGAATCAAATCAAAAAGAATCATATCGAATCATAAAGAATCGAATCGAATTAAATCAAAAAGAATCGAATCGAATCGAAAAGAATCGAATCGAATCGAAAAGAATCAAATCCAATATAATCGAATCGAAGAGTCGAATCGAATAAAATCAAATCGATTCAAAAAAACCAAATCGGGGATCCCTGGGTGGCGCAGCGGTTTGGCGCCTGCCTTTGGCCCAGGGCACGATCCTGGAGACCCGGGATCGAATCCCACATCAGGCTCCCGGTGCATGAAGTGCATGGAGCCTGCTTCTCCCTCTGCCTGTGTCTCTGCCTCTCTCTCTCTCTGTGACTATCATAAATAAATAAAAATTTAAAAAAAAAACAAATCGAAGAGACTCGAAAAGAATCGAGTCAAATCGAAAAAAAAGAATCGAATCGAATCAAAAAGAATCGAATCGAAAAGAATCGATTCAAATCAATTTGAAAAGAAAGACATTCGAATAGAAAAGACTCGAATCGAAAAGAATCGAATTGAATCGAACCTAAAAGAATTGAATTGAAAAAAATCGATTCGAATGGAATCAAAAACAATAGAATCGAATCAAATCGATTCAAAAAGAAAGCAATTCGAATCGAACAAACTCGAATCGAAAAGAATCGAATCGAATCGAAAAAAATCGAATCAAATCACACCGAATCAAAAGAATCAAATCGAATGGAATTGAAAAGTATCGAATAGAAGAGATTTGAAAAGAATCGAATCAAATCAAATTTATAGAAAAGAATCGAATCGAATTGAATCAAAAAGAATTGAATCGAATCGGAAAGAATCGAATCGAATCAAAAAGAATCAAATTGAATTGAATCGAAAAGAACTGAATCGCATCAAATCGAAAAGAATCGAATTGAAAAGAATCGAATAGAATAGATTCAAATTGAATTGAATCGAATCGTAACAATTGAATTGAATCGAAAAGGATGAATCGAATCAAATTGAAAAGAATCGAATCGAATCGAAATCAAATCGAATCGAATAGAAAAGTATCAAATCTAATAGATTCGAATCGAATCAAATCAAAAAGAATCAAATCGAATCGAAAAGAATTGAATCAATTCGAATCAAAAAGAATCAAAAGGAATCAAATCGAAAAGAATTGAATCAAATCCAATCAAAAGTATTGAAACAAATTGAATGAAAAAGAATCAAATCAAATCACAAAAATCGAATTGAACTGAAAAGAAAAGAATCGAATCGAATCAAAAAGAACCGAATCGAATCAAATCGAAAAGAATCGAATTGAAAGGAATCTAATCGAATAGATTCAAATCGATTCGAATCGAAAAGAATTGAATCGAATCGAAAAGATTCGAATCGGGGGAGGAGCAAGATGGCGGAGGAGTAGGGTCTCCAAATCACCTGTCTCCACCAAACTACCTAGAAAACCTTCAAATTATCCTGAAAATCTATGAATTCGGCCTGAGATTTAAAGAGAGACCAGCTGGAATGCTACAGTGAGAAGAGTTCGCGCTTCTATCCAGGTAGGAAGACGGGGAAAAAGAAATAAAGGAACAAAGGCCTCCGAGGGGGAGGGGCCCGCGAGGAGCCGGGCTGAGGCCGGGGCGAGTGTCCCCAGGACAGGAGAGCCCCGTCCCGGAGGAGCAGGAGCTGCACCGACCTTCCCGGGGGAAAGGGGCTCGTGGGGAGTTGGAGCAGGACCAGGAGGGCGAGGAGGCCCTCGGGCTCCGGGGACACTAACAGAGCAACTGCGCGCCCAGGAGAGTGCGCCGAGCTCCCTAAGGGCTGCAGCGCGCACGGCGGGACCCGGCGGGACCGGAGCAGCTGAAGGGGCTCGGGCGGCGGCTCCGCGGAGGGGGCTGCGCGGCCCCGGGAGCAGCTCGGAGGGGCTCGGGCAGAAGAAGAGGCTCCGTGCGGAGGGGGCTGCGCGGTTCCAGGAGCAGGTCGGAGGGGCTCGGGCGGCGGCTCCGCGGAGGGGGTTGCGCGGCCCGGGAGCGCGAATCCACCAGCGCAGGCGCCGGGACACAGGGCGCCGGGACACAGCCCAGGATCCGGCCTCCCCCGGGACAGGCAGAGGCCGGGAGGGCCCAGGACAGCGAGGACGCTCCTGCCCCGAGCTGAGCAGATCATCGGCCCCGCCCGGAGCCTCCAGGCCCTGCAGACGGAGAGCTCCGGAGTTCCTGCGGGAGCTGAATCCAGGTTTCCAGAGCTGCCCCGCCACTGGGGCTGTTCCTCCTGCGGCCTCACGGGGTAAACAACCCCCACCGAGCCCTGCACCAGGCAGGGGCACAGCAGCTCCCCCAACTGCTAAAACCTGAAAATCAGCACAACAGGCCCCTCCCCCAGAACACCAGCTAGACTGACAACTTCCAGGAGAAGCCAAGGGACTTAAAGTACACAGAATCAGAAGATACTCCCCGGTGGTTCTTTTTTTTGTTTGTTTGTTTTTGTTTTTGTTTTTGTTTTGTTTTGCTTTTTGATCTGTTTCCTTCCCCCACCCCCTTTTTTTCTCCTTTCTTTTTCTTTCTCTTTTTCTTCTTCTTTTTTTTTTTTGTTTTTTTTTCTTTTTCTTCCCTTTTTTTTCTCTTTCTCTTTTCTTTCCTTCTTTCTCTCCTCTCTTTTTCTCTTTTTCCCAATACAACTTGCTTTTGGCCACTCTGCACTGAGCAAAATGACTAGAAGGAAAACCTCACCTCAAAAGAAAGAATCAGAAACAGTCCTCTCTCCCACAGAGTTACAAAATCTGGATTACAATTCAATGTCAGAAAGCCAATTCAGAAGCACTATTATACAGCTACTGGTGGCTCTAGAAAAAAGTATAAAGGACTCAAGAGACTTCATGACTGCAGAATTTAGAGCTAATCAGGCAGAAATTAAAAACCAATTGAATGAGATGCAATCCAAACTAGAAGTCCTAACGACGAGGGTTAACGAGGTGGAAGAACGAGTGAGTGACCTAGAAGACAAGTTGACAGCAAAGAGGGAAACTGAGGAAAAAAGAGACAAACAATTAAAAGACCATGAAGATAGATTAAGGGAAATAAACGACAGCCTGAGGAAGAAAAACCTACGTTTAATTGGGGTTCCCGAGGGCGCCGAAAGGGACAGAGGGCCAGAATATGTATTTGAACAAATTCTAGCTGAAAACTTTCCTAATCTGGGAAGGGAAACAGGCATTCAGATCCAGGAAATAGAGAGATCCCCCCCTAAAATCAATAAAAACCGTTCAACACCTCGACATTTAATTGTGAAGCTTGCAAATTCCAAAGATAAGGAGAAGATCCTTAAAGCAGCAAGAGACAAGAAATCCCTGACTTTTATGGGGAGGAGTATTAGGGTAACAGCAGACCTCTCCACAGAGACCTGGCAGGCCAGAAAGGGCTGGCAGGATATATTCAGGGTCCTAAATGAAAAGAACATGCAACCAAGAATACTTTATCCAGCAAGGCTCTCATTCAAAATGGAAGGAGAGATAAAGAGCTTCCAAGACAGGCAGCAACTAAAAGAATATGTGACCTCCAAACCAGCTCTGCAAGAAATTTTAAGGGGGCCTCTTAAAATTCCCCTTTAAGAAGAAGTTCAGTGGAACAGTCCACAAAAACAAAGACTGAATAGATATCATGATGACACTAAACTCATATCTCTCAATAGTAACTCTGAATGTGAACGGGCTTAATGACCCCATCAAAAGGCGCAGGGTTTCAGACTGGATAAAAAAGCAGGACCCATCTATTTGCTGTCTACAAGAGACTCATTTTAGACAGAAGGACACCTACAGCCTGAAAATAAAAGGTTGGAGAACCATTTACCATTCGAATGGTCCTCAAAAGAAAGCAGGGGTAGCCATCCTTATATCAGATAAACTAAAATTTACCCCAAAGACTGTAGTGAGAGATGAAGAGGGACACTATATCATACTTAAAGGATCTATTCAACAAGAGGACTTAACAATCCTCAATATATATGCTCCGAATGTGGGAGCTGCCAAATATATAAATCAATTATTAACCAAAGTGAAGAAATACTTAGATAATAATACACTTATACTTGGTGACTTCAATCTAGCTCTTTCTATACTCGATAGGTCTTCTAAGCAAAACATCTCCAAAGAAACGAGAGCTTTAAATGATACACTGGACCAGATGGATTTCACAGATATCTACAGAACTTTACATCCAAACTCAACTGAATACACATTCTTCTCAAGCGCACATGGAACTTTCTCCAGAATAGACCACATATTGGGTCACAAATCGGGTCTGAACCGATACCAAAAGATTGGGATTGTCCCCTGCATATTCTCGGACCATAATGCCTTGAAATTAGAACTAAATCACAACAAGAAGTTTGGAAGGACCTCAAACACATGGAGGTTAAGGACCATCCTGCTAAAAGATAAAAGGGTCAACCAGGAAATTAAGGAAGAATTAAAAAGATTCATGGAAACTAATGAGAATGAAGATACAACCGTTCAAAATCTTTGGGATGCAGCAAAAGCAGTCCTAAGGGGGAAATACATCGCAATACAAGCATCCATTCAAAAACTGGAAAGAACTCAAATACAAAAGCTAACCTTACACATAAAGGAGCTAGAGAAAAAACAGCAAATAGATCCTACACCCAAGAGAAGAAGGGAGCTAATAAAGATTCGAGCAGAACTCAACGAAATCGAGACCAGAAGAACTGTGGAACAGATCAACAGAACCAGGAGTTGGTTCTTTGAAAGAATTAATAAGATAGATAAACCATTAGCCAGCCTTATTAAAAAGAAGAGAGAGAAGACTCAAATTAATAAAATCATGAATGAGAAAGGAGAGATCACTACCAACACCAAGGAAATACAAACGATTTTAAAAACCTATTATGAACAGCTATACGCCAATAAATTAGGCAATCTAGAAGAAATGGACGCATTCCTGGAAAGCCACAAACTACCAAAACTGGAACAGGAAGAAATAGAAAACCTGAACAGGCCAATAACCAGGGAGGAAATTGAAGCAGTCATCAAAAACCTCCCAAGACACAAGAGTCCAGGGCCAGATGGCTTCCCAGGAGAATTTTATCAAACGTTTAAAGAAGAAATCATACCTATTCTCCTAAAGCTGTTTGGAAAGATAGAAAGAGATGGAGTACTTCCAAATTCGTTCTATGAAGCCAGCATCACCTTAATTCCAAAGCCAGACAAAGACCCCGCCAAAAAGGAGAATTACAGACCAATATCCCTGATGAACATGGATGCAAAAATTCTCAACAAGATACTGGCCAATAGGATCCAACAGTACATTAAGAAAATTATTCACCATGACCAAGTAGGATTTATCCCTGGGACACAAGGCTGGTTCAAGACCCGTAAAACAATCAATGTGATTCATCATATCAGCAAGAGAAAAACCAAGAACCATATGATCCTCTCATTGGATGCAGAGAAAGCATTTGACAAAATACAGCATCCATTCCTGATCAAAACTCTTCAGAGTGTAGGGATAGAGGGAACATTCCTCGACATCTTAAAAGCCATCTATGAAAAGCCCACAGCAAATATCATTCTCAATGGGGAAGCACTGGGAGCCTTTCCCCTAAGATCAGGAACAAGACAGGGATGTCCACTCTCACCACTGCTATTCAACATAGTACTGGAAGTCCTAGCCTCAGCAATCAGACAACAAAAAGACATTAAAGGCATTCAAATTGGCAAAGAAGAAGTCAAACTCTCCCTCTTCGCCGATGACATGATACTCTACATAGAAAACCCAAAAGTCTCCACCCCAAGATTGCTAGAACTCATACAGCAATTCGGTAGCGTGGCAGGATACAAAATCAATGCCCAGAAGTCAGTGGCATTTCTATACACTAACAATGAGACTGAAGAAAGAGAAATTAAGGAGTCAATCCCATTTACAATTGCACCCAAAAGCATAAGATACCTAGGAATAAACCTCACCAAAGATGTAAAGGATCTATACCCTCAAAACTATAGAACACTTCTGAAAGAAATTGAGGAAGACACAAAGAGATGGAAAAATATTCCATGCTCATGGATTGGCAGAATTAATATTGTGAAAATGTCAATGTTACCCAGGGCAATATACACATTTAATGCAATCCCTATCAAAATACCATGGAGTTTCTTCAGAGAGTTAGAACAAATTATTTTAAGATTTGTGTGGAATCAGAAAAGACCCCGAATAGCCAGGGGAATTTTAAAAAAGAAAACCATATCTGGGGGCATCACAATGCCAGATTTCAGGTTGTACTACAAAGCTGTGGTCATCAAGACAGTGTGGTACTGGCACAAAAACAGACACATAGATCAGTGGAACAGAATAGAGAATCCAGAAGTGGACCCTGAACTTTATGGGCAACTAATATTCGATAAAGGAGGAAAGACTATCCATTGGAAGAAAGACAGTCTCTTCAATAAATGGTGCTGGGAAAATTGGACATCCACATGCAGAAGAATGAAACTAGACCACTCTCTTTCACCATACACAAAGATAAACTCAAAATGGATGAAAGATCTAAATGTGAGACAAGATTCCATCAAAATCCTAGAGAAGAACACAGGCAACACCCTTTTTGAACTCGGCCATAGTAACTTCTTGCAAGATACATCCACGAAGGCAAAAGAAACAAAAGCAAAAATGAACTATTGGGACTTCATCAAGATAAGAAGCTTTTGCACAGCAAAGGATACAGTCAACAAAACTCAAAGACAACCTACAGAATGGGAGAAGATATTTGCAAATGACATATCAGATAAAGGGCTAGTTTCCAAGATCTATAAAGAACTTATTAAACTCAACACCAAAGAAACAAACAATCCAATCATGAAATGGGCAAAAGACATGAACAGAAATCTCACAGAAGAAGACATAGACATGGCCAACATGCACATGAGAAAATGCTCTGCATCACTTGCCATCAGGGAAATACAAATCAAAACCACAATGAGATACCACCTCACACCAGTGAGAATGGGAAAAATTAACAAGGCAGGAAACAACAAATGTTGGAGAGGATGTGGAGAAAAGGGAACCCTCTTACACTGTTGGTGGGAATGTGAACTGGTGCAGCCACTGTGGAAAACTGTGTGGAGGTTCCTCAAACAGTTAAAAATATACCTGCCCTACGACCCAGCAATTGCACTGTTGGGGATTTACCCCAAAGATACAAATGCAATGAAACGCTGGGACACCTGCACCCCGATGTTTCTAGCAGCAATGGCCACGATAGCCAAACTGTGGAAGGAGCCTCGGTGTCCAACGAAAGATGAATGGATAAAGAAGATGTGGTTTATGTATACAATGGAATATTACTCAGCTATTAGAAATGACAAATACCCACCATTTGCTTCAACGTGGATGGAACTGGAGGGTATTATGCTGAGTGAAGTAAGTCAGTCGGAGAAGGACAAACATTATATGTTCTCATTCATTTGGGGAATATAAATAATAGTGAAAGGGAAAATAAGGGAAGGGAGAAGAAATGTGTGGGAAATATCAGAAAGGGAGACAGAACATAAAGACTGCTAACTCTGGGAAACGAACTAGGGGTGGTGGAAGGGGAGGAGGGCGGGGGGTGGGAGTGAATGGGTGACGGGCACTGGGTGTTATTCTGTATGTTAGTAAATTGAACACCAATAAAAAAAAAAAAAAAAAAAGATTCGAATCGAATCAAATCAAAAAGTATCGAATTGAATTGAAAAAAAATGAATCGAATCTAATCTAAAAGAATCGAATCGAATCGAAACAAATTGAAAAGATCGTATGGAATCGAATAGAAAAGAATCGAATCAAATCGAATCAAATCCATTCGAAAAGAAAGGAATTCGAATTGAAAAGACTCAAATCGAAAAGAATCGAATCGACGGGATTCGAAAAAAATCGAATCGAATTGCACAGAATAAAAGAATCAAATCGAATGGAAGTATAAAGAATCGCAAAGAATCGAATCGAATCGAAAAGAATTCAATCGAATCGAATCGAAAGATTCAAATCGAATCAAATCGAAAAGAAACAAATTGAAAACTATCGAATCAAATAAAAAAATTGAATCGAATCGAATCGCATTGAAAAATATCAAATCAAATCGAATTGAAAAGAATTGAATTGAATCAAATCGAAAAGAATCGAATCGAATCATTTGGAAAAGAAAGGAATTCAAATCGAAAAGACTCGAATCATAAGATTCGAATCGAATTGAATCAAAAAGTAACGAATCAAAAATTATCAAATCGAAACGAAAAAAATTGAATCGAATCGAATCGAAAAGAATCAAATCAAATCGAAAAGGATCAAATTGAATCGTATCGAATAGAAAAGAATCAAATCAAATTGAAAAGAATCGAATCGAATTGAATCGAAAAGAATCGAAAAAATCTAATAGAAAAGAATCGAATCGAATAAAAAATATCGAATCGAATGGAAAAGAATCGAATCGAATCGAAGAGAATTGAGTGGAAAAGAATCGAATCGAATTGAATCGAAAGGAATCGAATCGAATCGAAAAGAATCGAATCGAAAAGAATCGAATCGAATAAAAAAAATCGAATCGAAAAGAATCGAATTGAATCGAATGGAATCGAAAAGAATAGAAAACTATCGATTCGAATCGAAAAGAATCAACTCGAATCGAATCGAAAGGAATCGAATTGAATCAAAAAATCGAATTGAACCTTAAAGAACAGAATCGAATTGAAAAGAATCGAATCGAATCAAAAAGAACCAAATCGAATCAAATCGAAAAGAATCGAATTGAAAAGAATCTAATCAAATAGATTCAAATCGAATTGAATGGAATTGAATAGAATCGAATCAAATAGAAAAGAATCGAATCGAATTGAAAAAAATCGAATTGAATCCAATCTAAAAGAATTGAATCGAAAAAATTGATTCTAATGGAATCAAAAAGAATCGGATCGAATCAAATCGATTCGAAAAGAAAGGAATTCGAATCGAATTGAATTGAAAAGAATTGAATAGATTCGAATCAAATCGAATCGAAAAAATTCAAAATGAATCTAATCAGATCGAATGGAAAAGAATCGAATCGAATCGAAAAGAATTGAATCGAATCGAACCGAATCGAAAATAATCGAATAGATCAAATCAAAAAGAATTGATCGATTTGAAATCAATAGAGTAGAATCGAATCAAAGCGAAGTGAAAAGATTCAAATCGAATTGAAAAGAATCGAAATGAATCGAATTGAATCCAAAAGAATTGAATCGAATCGAAGAGTATCGAATCGAATCCAAAGAATCGAATCAAATTGAAAAGAATCAAATCGAAAAGAATAGAATCCAATTGTATTGAATCAAATCGTAAACAATCAAATCGAATTGAATCGAAAAGAATCAAATTGAATCGAATCGAAAAGAATCGAATGGTATCGAATTGAATCAAAAAGAATCGAATCATATCTAATTGAATTGAAAAGATTCAAATAGAATAGAACCGAAAAGAATCGAATCATATCGAATCGAATCAAAAATAATCGAATCGAATAGCATCGAAAAGAATCGAATCGAATCGAAAAGAATCAAATCGAACCGAATCGAAAAATATTGAATCGAATTGAATCGAAAAGAATCGAATAGATTCGAATCGAATCAAATTGAAAAAATTCAAAACGAATCTAATCAGATCAAATGGAAAAGAATCGAATCGAATCGAAAAGAATTGAATCAAATCGAACTGAATCAAAAATAATCGAATAGATCGAATCAAAAAGAATCGATCGATTTGAAATGAATAGAGTAGAATCTAATTGAACGAAGCGAAAAGATTTTAATCAAATTGAAAAGAATTGAATAAAATAAAATCGAAAAGAATCTAATTGAAACGAAAAGAATCGAATCGAATGGAATCTAATTGAAAAGAATTGAATCGAATCAAAACAAAAATCAAATCGAAGAGAATAGAATCGAATCGAAAAGAATCGAATTGAAAAAATCAAATAAAAAAGAATAGAGTTGAGTTGAATCGAATTGAAAAGAATCGAGTAGAATCGTATCGAATAGAAAAGAATCGAATCGAATAGAAAAGAATCGAATCGAATGGAATAGAATAGAAAGGAATCAAAAAGAATCAATTGAATCGAATTGAATCGAAAAAATCAAATAGATTCGAATCAAAACGAATTGAAAAAATCGAAACGAATCGAATCGTATCGAATGGAAAAGAATCGAACCGAATGGAAAAGAATCGAATCGAACTGAATCGAAAAGAATTGAATCGAACAGATCCGAAAAGAATCGAATCGAATTGAATAGAAAAAAATCATATCGAATCAAATCGAATTGAATCAGAAAGAATCGAATTGATTCCAATTGAGTTGAATCGAGAAGAATCGAATCGAATAGTATCGAATCTAATTGAAATGAATCGAATCAAATAAAATAGAAAAGAATCAAATCGAAACAAAAAGAATCGAATCAAATAAAATTGAAAAGAATCGAATCAAATAAAATCGAAAAGAATCGAATTGAAACAAAAAGAATCGAATCGAAAAGATCGAATTGAAAAGAATCGAATCGAATCAAAAAGAATCGAATTGAAAAGTATCGAATCGAAACGAAAAGAATCAAATCAAATCGGAAAGATTGAATCGAATCAAATAAAAAAGAATTGAATTGAATCGAAAAGAATCGAATCTAATCAAATCGAATCGAAAAGAATCGAATCGAATTGAAAAGAATAGAATAGTATAGAATCTAATTGAAAAGAACCGAATCGGGATCCCTGGGTGGCGCAGTGGTTTGGCGCCTGCCTTTGGCCCAGGGCGCGATCCTGGAGACCCGGGATCGAATCCCACGTCGGGCTCCCGGTGCATGGAGCCTGCTTCTCCCTCTGCCTGTGTCTCTGCCTCTCTCTCTCTCTCTGTGTGTGATGACTATCATAAATAAAAAAATAAAAAAAAGAAAAGAACCGAATCGTATTGAATTGAATCAAAAAGAATCGAATCGAATTGAATCAAAAAAATCGAATCGAATTGAAACGAAAAGAATCGAAACGAATCAAATCCTAAAGAATGGAATCGAAAAGAATTGCATCGAAACGAAAGGAATCGAATCAAATCGAATCGAAAAGAATCGAATAGAATAAAAAAGAATCGAATCGAATCAAAAAGAATCGAAATGAATCGATTCGAAAAGAATCGAATTGAATGAAATTGAATCGAAGAATTGAATCGATTCGAATTGAAAAGATTAAAATCGAATTGAATTGAAATGAAAAGAATCGAACAGAATCGAAAAGAATCAAATAGAATCGAATCAAAAAGAATCAAAAAGAATCAAATCGAGTAGAATAGAATCGAAGGTAGGCGAAAAGAATCGAATCGAATCAAAAATTATCTAAACGAATCCAATTGAATCCAAAAGAATCGAACCGAATCGAATTGAAAAGAATTGAATCGAATCGAATAGAATCGAACAGAAATGATTCGAACGAAAAGAATCTTATCGAATCGAATCGAAAAGAATCCAATTGAATCGAATCGAATCGAAAAGAATCGAATCGAATCGAAAAGAATCGAATCAAAGAGAATCTAATCGAAACGAAAAGAATCAAATCCAATCGAATCGAAAAGAATCGAATCGAATCGAAAAGATCGAATTGAAAAGAATCGAATTGAATCGAATTGAATCGAATCGAAAACAATCGACTCGAATCATATCGAATCGAAAAGAATCAAATCGAATCGAAAAGAATAGAATTGGGATACCTGGGTGGCGCAGTGGTTTGGCACCTGCCTTTGGCCCAGGGTGCGATCCTGGAGACCCGGGATCGAATCCCACGTAGGGCTCCCGGTGCATGGAGGCTGCTTCTCCCTCTGCCTATGTCTCTCTCTCTCTCCCTCTCTCTCTCTGTGACTATCATAAATAAATAAAAATTTTTAAAAAAGAAAAAAAGAAAAGAATAGAATTGTATTGAAAAGAATCGAATCGAAAAGAATCGAATTGAATCGAATGCAATCAAATCAAAAAGAATCGAATCAAATTGAAAAGAATCAAATCGAATTTATTGAATCGAAAAGAATAAAATTGAATCGAATCGCATCGAATCGAAAATAATTGAATCGAATTGAATAAAAAATGATCGAATTGAATCGAATCAAAAATTGTTGGAATTGAATTGAATCGATAATCGAATCAAATCAAATCAAGTCGAATAGAAAATAATCGAATCGAATCAAATCGATTCGAAAAAATCGAATCAAATTACATCGAATCAAAAATAATCGAATCGAATCGTATTGAATCGATTCGAATTGAAAAGAATCGAATCGAATCGAATTGAAGTGAAAAGAATCGAATAAAATCGAAAAGAATCGAATAGAAATGAAAAGAATCGAATTGAATCGAAAAGATCGAATTGAATCTAATCGAATCGAAAAGAGTCAAATTGAATCGACTCGAAAGGAATCGAATCGAATAAAAAATTATCGAAAAGAATCCAATTGAATCCAAAAGAATTGAATCTAATCGAATTGAATCGAAAAGAATCGAATGGTACATTATCGAATCGAATCCAAAAGAATGGAATCGAGTCAAATCATAAAGACTTGAATCGAATAGAATCAAATCAAAAAGAATCGAATCCAATGAAAAGAATCTTATCGAATCGAATCGAAAAGAATCAAATCGAGGAGGAGCAAGATGGCGGAAGAGTAGGGTCTCCAAATCACCTGTCTCCACCAAACTACCTAGAAAACCTTCAAATTATCCTGAAAATCTATGAATTCGGCCTGAGATTTAAAGGGAGACCAGCTGGAATGCAACAGTGAGAAGAGTTCGCGCTTCTATCAAGGTAGGAAGACGGGGAAAAAGAAATAAAGAAACAAAGGCCTCCAAGGGGGAGGGGCCCCGCGAGGAGCCGGGCTGAGGCCGGGGCGAGTGTCCCCAGGACAGGAGAGCCCCGTCCCGGAGGAGCAGGAGCTGCACCGACGTTCCCGGGCGGAAAGGGGCTCGCGGGGAGTTGGAGCAGGACCCAGGAGGGCGGGGATGCCCTCGGGCTCCCTGGGACAGTAACAGAGCAACTGCGCGCCCAGGAGAGTGCGCCGAGCTCCCTAAGGGCTGCAGCGCGCACGGCAGGACCCGGCGGGACCGGAGCAGCCAGGAGGGGCTCGGGCGGCAGCTCCGCGGAGGGGGCTGCGCGGCCCGAGAGCAGCTCGGAGGGGCTCGGGCAGAGGAAGAGGCTCCGTGCGGAGGGGGCTGCGCGGTTCCAGGAGCAGCTCGGAGGGGCTCGGGCGGCGGCTCCGCGGAGGGGGCTGCGCGGCCCGGGAGCGCGAATCCACCAGCGCAGGCTCCGGAGCACAGGTCGCCGGGACACAGCCCAGGATCCGGCCTCCTCCGGGACAGGCAGAGACCGGGAGGGCCCAGGACAGCAAGGACGCTCCTGCCCCGAGCTGAGCAGATCAGCGGCCCCGCCCCGGAGCCTCCAGGCCCTGCAGACGGAGAGCTCCGGAGCTGAATCCAGGTTTCCAGAGCTGCCCCGCCACTGGGGCTGTTCCTCCTGCGGCCTCACGAGGTAAACAACCCCCACTGAGCCCTGCACCAGGCAGGGGCACAGCAGCTCCCCCAACTGCTAACACCTGAAAATCAGCACAACAGGCCCCTCCCCCAGAAGATCAGCTAGACTGACAACTTCCAGGAGAAGCCAAGGGACTTAAAGAACACAGAATCAGAAGATACTCCCCTGTGGTTCTTTTTTTTTTTGTTTTTTGTTTTTGTTTTTGTTTTGTTTTGCTTTTTGATTTGTTTCCTTCCCCCACCCCCTTTTTTTCTCCTTTCTTTTTCTTTCTCTTTTTCTTCTTTTTTTTCTCGTTTTTTTTTCTTTTTTCCCTTTTTTTCTCTTTCTCTTTTCATTCCTTCTTTCTCTCCTCTCTTTTTCTCTTTTTCCCAATACAATTTGCTTTTGGCCACTCTGCACTGAGCAAAATGACTAGAAGGAAAACCTCACCTCAAAAGAAAGAATCAGAAACAGTCCTCTCTCCCACAGAGTTACAAAATCTGGATTACAATTCAATGTCAGAAAGCCAATTCAGAAGCACTATTATACAGCTACTGGTGGCTCTAGAAAAAAGTATAAAGGACTCAAGAGACTTCATGACTGCAGAATTTAGAGCTAATCAGGCAGAAATTAAAAATCAATTGAATGAGATGCAATTCAAACTAGAAGTCCTAACGACGAGGGTTAACGAGGTGGAAGAACGAGTGAGTGACATAGAAGACAAGTTGATAGCAAAGAGGGAAACTGAGGAAAAAAGAGACAAACAATTAAAAGACCATGAAGATAGATTAAGGGAAATAAACGACAGACTGAGGAAGAAAAACCTACGTTTAATTGGGGTTCCCGAGGGCGCCGAAAGGGACAGAGGGCCAGAATATGTATTTGAACAAATTCTAGCTGAAAACTTTCCTAATCTGGGAAGGGAAACAGGCATTCAGATCCAGGAAATAGAGAGATCCCCCCCTAAAATCAATAAAAACCGTTCAACACCTCGACATTTAATTGTGAAGCTTGCAAATTCCAAAGATAAGGAGAAGATCCTTAAAGCAGCAAGAGACAAGAAATCCCTGACCTTTATGGGGAGGAGTATTAGGGTAACAGCAGACCTCTCCACAGAGACCTGGCAGGCCAGAAAGGGCTGGCAGGATATATTCAGGGTCCTAAATGAGAAGAACATGCAGCCAAGAATACTTTATCCAGCAAGGCTCTCATTCAAAATGGAAGGAGAGATAAAGAGCTTCCAAGACAGGCAGCAACTAAAAGAATATGTGACCTCCAAACCAGCTCTGCAAGAAATTTTAAGGGGGACTCTTAAAATTCCCCTTTAAGAAGAAGTTCAGTGGAACAGTCCACAAAAACAAAGACTGAATAGATATCATGATGACACTAAACTCATATCTCTCAATAGTAACTCTGAATGTGAACGGGCTTAATGACCCCATCAAAAGGCGCAGGGTTTCAGACTGGATAAAAAAGCAGGACCCATCTATTTGCTGTCTACAAGAGACTCATTTTAGACAGAAGGACACCTACAGCCTGAAAATAAAAGGTTGGAGAACCATTTACCATTCGAATGGTCCTCAAAAGAAAGCAGGGGTAGCCATCCTTATATCAGATAAACTAAAATTTACCCCAAAGACTGTAGTGAGAGATGAAGAGGGACACTATATCATACTTAAAGGATCTATTCAACAAGAGGACTTAACAATCCTCAATATATATGCTCCGAATGTGGGAGCTGCCAAATATATAAATCAATTATTAACCAAAGTGAAGAAATACTTAGATAATAATACACTTATACTTGGTGACTTCAATCTAGCTCTTTCTTTTTTTTTTTTTTAATTTTTATTTATTTATGATAGTCACAGAGAGAGAGAGAGAGAGAGAGAGAGAGAGGCAGAGGGAGAAGCAGGCTCCATGCACTGGGAGCCTGATGTGGGATTCGATCCCGGGTCTCCAGGATCGCGCCCTGGGCCAAAGGTAGGCGCCAAACCGCTGCGCCACCCAGGGATCCCAATCTAGCTCTTTCTATACTCGATAGGTCTTCTAAGCAAAACATCTCCAAAGAAACGAGAGCTTTAAATAATACACTGGACCAGATGGATTTCACAGATATCTACAGAACTTTACTTCCAAACTCAACCGAATACACATTCTTCTCAAGCGCACATGGAACTTTCTCCAGAATAGACCACATATTGGGTCACAAATCGGGTCTGAACTGATACCAAAAGATTGGGATTGTCCCCTGCATATTCTCGGACCATAATGCCTTGAAATTAGAACTAAATCACAACAAGAAGTTTGGAAGGACCTCAAACACGTGGAGGTTAAGGACCATCCTGCTAAAAGATAAAAGGGTCAACCAGGAAATTAAGGAAGAATTAAAAAGATTCATGGAAACTAATGAGAATGAAGATACAACCGTTCAAAATCTTTGGGATGCAGCAAAAGCAGTCCTAAGGGGGAAATACATCGCAATACAAGCATCCATTCAAAAACTGGAAAGAACTCAAATACAAAAGCTAACCTTACACATAAAGGAGCTAGAGAAAAAACAGCAAATAGATCCTACACCCAAGAGAAGAAGGGAGTTAATAAAGATTCGAGCAGAACTCAACGAAATCGAGACCAGAAGAACTGTGGAACAGATCAACAGAACCAGGAGTTGGTTCTTTGAAAGAATTAATAAGATAGATAAACCATTAGCCAGCCTTATTAAAAAGAAGAGAGAGAAGACTCAAATTAATAAAATCATGAATGAGAAAGGAGAGATCACTACCAACACCAAGGAAATACAAACGATTTTAAAAACCTATTATGAACAGCTATACGCCAATAAATTAAGCAATCTAGAAGAAATGGACGCATTCCTGTAAAGCCACAAACTACCAAAACTGGAACAGGAAGAAATAGAAAACCTGAACAGGCCAATAACCAGGGAGGAAATTGAAGCAGTCATCAAAAACCTCCCAAGACACAAGAGTCCAGGGCCAGATGGCTTCCCAGGAGAATTTTATCAAACGTTTAAAGAAGAAATCATACCTATTCTCCTAAAGCTGTTTGGAAAGATAGAAAGAGATGGAGTACTTCCAAATTCGTTCTATGAAGCCAGCATCACCTTAATTCCAAAGCCAGACAAAGACCCCGCCAAAAAGGAGAATTACAGACCAATATCCCTGATGAACATGGATGCAAAAATTCTCAACAAGATACTGGCCAATAGGATCCAACAGTACATTAAGAAAATTATTCACCATGACCAAGTAGGATTTATCCCTGGGACACAAGGCTGGTTCAACACCCGTAAAACAATCAATGTGATTCATCATATCAGCAAGAGAAAAACCAAGAACCATATGATCCTCTCATTGGATGCAGAGAAAGCATTTGACAAAATACAGCATCCATTCCTGATCAAAACTCTTCAGAGTGTAGGGATAGAGGGAACATTCCTCGACATCTTAAAAGCCATCTACGAAAAGCTCACAGCAAATATCATTCTCAATGGGGAAGCACTGGGAGCCTTTCCCCTAAGATCAGGAACAAGACAGGGATGTCCACTCTCACCACTGCTATTCAACATAGTACTGGAAGTCCTAGCCTCAGCAATCAGACAACAAAAAGACATTAAAGGCATTCAAATTGGCAAAGAAGAAGTCAAACTCTCCCTCTTCGCCGATGACATGATACTCTACATAGAAAACCCAAAAGTCTCCACCCCAAGATTGCTAGAACTCATAGAGCAATTTGGTAGCGTGGCAGGATACAAAATCAATGCCCAGAAGTCAGTGGCATTTCTATACACTAACAATGAGACTGAAGAAAGAGAAATTAAGGAGTCAATCCCATTTACAATTGCACCCAAAAGCATAAGATACCTAGGAATAAACCTCACCAAAGATGTAAAGGATCTATACCCTCAAAACTATAGAACACTTCTGAAAGAAATTGAGGAAGACACAAAGAGATGGAAAAATATTCCATGCTCATGGATTGGCAGAATTAATATTGTGAAAATGTCAATGTTACCCAGGGCAATATACACATTTAATGCAATCCCTATCAAAATACCATGGAGTTTCTTCAGAGAGTTAGAACAAATTATTTTAAGATTTGTGTGGAATCAGAAAAGACCCCGAATAGCCAGGGGAATTTTAAAAAAGAAAACCATATCTGGGGGCATCACAATGCCAGACTTCAGGTTGTACTACAAAGCTGTGGTCATCAAGACAGTGTGGTACTGGCACAAAAACAGACACATAGATCAGTGGAACAGAATAGAGAATCCAGAAGGGGACCCTCAACTTTATGGGCAACTAATATTCGATAAAGGAGGAAAGACTATCCATTGGAAGAAAGACAGTCTCTTCAATAAATGGTGCTGGGAAAATTGGACATCCACATGCAGAAGAATGAAACTAGACCACTCTCTTTCACCATACACAAAGATAAACTCAAAATGGATGAAAGATCTAAATGTGAGACAAGATTCCATCAAAATCCTAGAGAAGAACACAGGCAACACCCTTTTTGAACTCGGCCATAGTAACTTCTTGCAAGATACATCCACGAAGGCAAAAGAAACAAAAACAAAAATGAACTATTGGGACTTCATCAAGATAAGAAGCTTTTGCACAGCAAAGGATATAGTCAACAAAACTCAAAGACAACCTACAGAATGGGAGAATATATTTGCAAATGACATATCAGATAAAGGGCTAGTTTCCAAGATCTATAAAGAACTTATTAAACTCAACACCAAAGAAACAAACAATCCAATCATGAAATGGGCAAAAGACATGAACAGAAATCTCACAGAGGAAGACATAGACATGGCCAACATGCATATGAGAAAATGCTCTGCATCACTTGCCATCAGGGAAATACAAATGAAAACTACAATGAGATACCACCTCACACCAGTGAGAATGGGGAAAATTAACAAGGCAGGAAACAACAAATGTTGGAGAGGATGTGGAGAAAAGGGAACCCTCTTACACTGTTGGTGGGAATGTGAACTGGTGCAGCCACTCTGGAAAACTGTGTGGAGGTTCCTCAAACAGTTAAAAATATACCTGCCCTACGACCCAGCAATTGCACTGTTGGGGATTTACCCCAAAGATACAAATGCAATGAAACGCCGGGACACCTGCACCCCGATGTTTCTAGCAGTAATGGCCACGATAGCCAAACTGTGGAAGGAGCCTCGGTGTCCAACGAAAGATGAATGGATAAAGAAGATGTGGTTTATGTATACAATGGAATATTACTCAGCTATTAGAAATGACAAATACCCACCATTTGCTTCAACGTGGATGGAACTGGAGGGTATTATGCTGAGTGAAGTAAGTCAGTCGGAGAAGGACAAACATTATATGTTCTCATTCATTTGGGGAATATAAATAATAGTGAAAGGGAAAATAAGGGAAGGGAGAAGAAATGTGTGGGAAATATCAGAAAGGGAGACAGAACATAAAGACTGCTAACTCTGGGAAACGAACTAGGGGTGGTGGAAGGGGAGGAGGGCGGGGGGTGGGAGTGAATGGGTGACGGGCACTGGGTGTTATTCTGTATGTTAGTAAATTGAACACCAATAAAAAAATAAATTAAAAAAAAATAAAGTGTTAAAAAAAATAATCGAATCGAAAAAAAGAAAAGAATCAAATCGAAAAGAATTGAATCGAAAAGAATCGAATCGAAGAGAATCTAGTCGAAACGAAAAGAATCGAATTGAATAGAATCAAAAAGAATCGAATCGAAACAAGATTCGAATCGAATCAAATCGAAAAGAATCTAATCGAATTGAAAAGAATCGAATCGAAAAAATCGAATCGAAAATAATTGAATTGAATTGAATCGAATCAAAAAGAATCGAATCGAATCGTATAGAGTCGAAAAGAATCGAATCGAATCGAATCGAAAAGAATCGAATCAAATGGAATCGAATCAAATCGAATTGAATCAAAAAGAATCAATCGAATCCAATTGAATCAAAAAGAATCGAATAGATTCGAATCAAAACGAATCGAAAAAATCGAAACGAATCGAATCATATCGAATGGAAAAAATCAAATCGAACTGAAAAGAATCGAATCGAATTGAATCGAAAAGAATCATATTGAATCGAATCGAATTGAATCGAAAAGAATCAAATCGATTCCAATCGAATTGAATCGAAAAGAATCGAATCGAACAGTATCGAATCTAATTGAAATGAATTGAATCAAATAATATCGAAAAGAATCGAAACAAAAAGAATCGAATCGAATCGAATTGGAAAGAATCGAATCGAATCGAAAAGTATAGAATCGAAGCGAAAAGAATCAAATCGAATCGGAAGGATCGAATCGAATCGAATCAAAAAGAATCGAATTGAATCGAATCGAATCGAAAAGAATCGAATCTAATCAAATCGAATCAAAAATAATCGAATCGAATCGAATTGTATAGAATCTAATTGAAAAGAACCGAATCCTTTTGAATTGAATCAAAAAGAATCGAATCGAATCAAAAAGAATCGAATCGAATCGAAAAGAATCGAAACGAATCGATTCAAAAAGAATCGAATAGAATGAAATCGAATCGAAAAGATTTAAATCGATTCGAATTGAAAAGAATCAAATCGAATTGAATTGAAACGAAAAGAATTGAATCGAATTGCATCGAATCGAAAATAATTGAATCGAATTGAATAAAAAATAATCGAATCGAATCGAAAATCATTGGAATTGAATCGAATCGATAATCGAATCAAATCAAATCAAGTCGAGTCGAATCGAAAATAATCGAATCGAATCAAATAGATTCAAAAACAATCGAATCAAATCGAATCAAATTAAAAATAATCGAATCAAATCATATCGAATCGAATCGAAAAGAATCGAATTGAAAAGAATCGAACTGAATCAAAAAGAATCGAATAGAATCGAATCAAAAAGAATCGAAATGAATCGAATTGAGTAGAATCAAATCGAAGCTAGGTGAAAAGAATCGAATCGAATCAAAAATTATCTAAACGAATCCAATAGAATCCAAAAGAATTTAATCGAATTGAATCGAAAAGAATCGAATTGAAATGTAAGAAATCGAATCCAAATGATCGAATCGAATCAAATCGAAAAGAATCGAATCGAAACGAAAAGAATCGAATAGAATCGAATTGAAAACAATCGAGTCGAATCGAATAGAATAGAATCGAACAGAAAAGAATCAAAAGAAAAGAATCTTATCGAATCGAGTAGAAAAGAATCGAATCGAATCGAAAAGAATCAAATCGAATCGAATTAAAAAGAATTGAATCGAAGAGAATCTAATCGAAACGAAAAGAAACAAATCGAATCGGATTGAAAAGAAAACGAAAAGAAACGAATCGAATTGAATTGAAAAGAATCAAATTGAATCGAATCAAAAAGCATCGAATCAAAAAGAATCGAATCGAATCGAAAAGAATCGAATTGAATCGAAAAGATCGAATTGAATCGAATCGAATCGAATCGAAAAGAATCGAATCGAATCGAATCGACAGGAATCGAATCGAATAAAAAATTATCAGAAATAATCCAACTGAATCCAAAAGAATTGGATCGAATCGAAATGAATAGAAAAGAATCGAATGGAACATTATCGAATCGAATCCAAAAGAATCGAATAGAGTCAAATCATAAAGACTCGAATCGAATCGAATCAAATCAAAAAGAATCGAAAAGACAAGAGTCGAATCGAATTGAATCAAAAAGAATCAAATTGAAAAGAATAGAATCGAATCAAAAAAATCGAATCGAATTGAATCGAATCGAATCGAAAAGAATCGAATCGAATCGAATTGAAAAGAATAGAAAAGAATCGAATCGAATCGAAACGAAAAGAATCAAATCGAATCGAAAAGAATCGAATCGAATTGAATCAAAAAGAATCGAATCGAATTGAAAAGGATCGAATCGAAAAGAATTGAATCGAATTGAAAAGAATCGAATTGAAGAGTTGAATCGAAAACAATCGAATCGATTTGAAAAAAACCGAATTGATTCGAATCAAATCGACTAAAAAAGAATCGAATTGACTCAAAAAGAATCAAATCGAATCGAATCAAATCGAAAAGAATAGAATCAAATCGATTCAAAAAGAAAGAAATTCAAATCGAAGAGACTCAAATCAAAAAGAAATTGAATCGAATCGAAAAGAATCAAATCGAATCGAAAAGAATTGAATCGAAAAGAATTGAATCGAAGAGAATCTAATCAAAACGAAAAGAATCAAATCGAATGGAATTGAAAAGAATTGAATCAAATCGAATCAAATCAAATCAAAAAGAATTGAATCAAATCGATTCGAAAAGAAACTCGAATCGAAGAGACTCGAATCGAAAAGAATCGAATCGAATCGAATCGAAAAAAATCGAATCGAATCTAATCGAATCAAAAAGAATGGAATCTAAGAGTTTCGAATCGATTCGAATTGAATTGAAAAGAATCTAATCGAATCGAAAAGATTCGAATAGAATCGAATAGAAATGAATCAAAAAGAATCGAATCGAATCGAATAAAAAAGAATAGAATCTAATCGAATCGAAAAGAATCGAATCCAAATAAATCGAGTCGAAAGAAGTGGAATCGAAAAAGAATCGAATCGATTAGAAAAAAATGAATCGAATTGAATCAAATCTAATCAAATATAATCAAATCGAATCGAATTGAAAAGAATAGAAAAGAATCGAATCAAATCGAACCGAAAAGAATCAAATCGAATCGAAAAGAATCGAATCGAATTGAATTGTAATGAAAAGAATCGAATCGAATCGAAAAGAATCAAATTGAATTGAAAAGCACTGAATTGATTGCAATCAAATCAAAAAGAATCGAATCGAATTGAAAAGAATCAAATCGAATTGATTGAATCGAAAAGAATCGAATGGAATCGAATCACATCAAATCGAAAATAATTGAATTGAATTGAATAAAAAATAATCGAATCGAATCAAATCGAATCGAGAATAATTGGAATTGAACTGAATCGATAATCGAATCGAATCAAATCGAATTGAATAAAAAATAATCGAATCGAATCAAATCGATTCGAGAAAATCAAATCAAAGTGCATCGAATCAAAAGTAATCAAATCGAATCATATTGAATCGATTCGAATCGAATCGAATCAAAAAGAATCAAATCGAATCGAAAAGAATCGAATCGAAAAGAATCAAATCGAAAAAAAGAATCAAATAGAATCGAAAAGAATTGAACCGAAAAGAATCGAATCAAATTGATTGAAAAGATTGAATCAAAAAATCAAAGAGAATCGAAACAAATCAAAACGAGTTGAATTGAACCAAATTGAAAAGAATTGCATCAAATCAAATCTAAAAGAATCGAATCGAATGGAAACGAATCGAATTGAACAGAAAAGAATCAATCGAATCGAATTGAATAGAAAAGAATCGAATAGATTCGAATAGAAACGAATCGAAAAAAATCAAAACGAATCGAATCATATCGAATCGAAAAGAATCTAATCGAATCAAAAAGAATTGAATCGAACTGAATCGAAAAGAATCGAATCGAACAGAACCGAAAAGAATCGAATCGAAAAGAATCGTATCGAATAGAATCGAATTGGATCGAAAAGAATTGAATCGATTCCAATCGAATTGAATCGTAAAGAATCGAATCGAACAGTATCTAATCTAATTGAAATGAATCGAATCAAATAAAATAGAAAAGAATCAAATCAAAACGAAAGGAATCGAATTGAATTGAATTGAAAAGAATCGAATTGAATCGAATCGAAAAGCAACGAATCGAAAAGAATCGAATTGAAACGGAAAGAATCGAATCAAATCGAAAAGATCGAATTGAAAAGAATCGAATAGAATCGAAATGAATTGAATCGCATCGAATCGAAAAGAATCAAATCGAATCGAATCGAAAAGAATTGAATTGTATTGAAAAGAATCGAATCGAATCAAAAAGAATCGAATCGAATAGAAAAGAATTGAATCGAATGCAATAAAATCGAAAAGAATCGAATCAAATAGAAAAGAATCAAATCGTATTGATTGAATCGAAAAGAATAGAATCGAATCGCATCGAATCGAAAATAATTGAATTGAATTGAATAAAAAATAATCAAAATGAATCGAATCGAATCGAGAATAATTGGAATTGAATGGAATCTATAATCAAATTGAATCGAGTCGAATCGAAAATAATCGAATCGAATCAAATCGATTCAAAAAAATCGAATCAAATTGCATCGAATCAGAAGTAATCAAATCGAATCGTATTGAATTGATTCAAATTGAAAAGAATCAAATCGAATCGAAAAGAATCAAATCGAATCGAATCAAAAAGAATCGAATCCAAAGAATCGAATTGTAGAGAATCAAATCGAAACGAAAAGATTCAAATCGAATCGAATCGAAAAGAATCGAATCTAAACAAAAAGAATCGAATCGAATCGAAAAGAATCAAATCGAATAGAAAAGAATCGAATAGAAAAGAATCAAATCGAATCGAAAAGAATTGAATCAAAAGGAATTCAATCGAATCAAATCAATTGAAAAGATCGAATCAAAAAATTCAAAGAGAATCAAAACGAATCAAAATGAATTGAATCGAATCGAATTGAAAAGAATCGTATTGAATCAAATCTAAAAGAATGAAATCGATTCGAATCAAAAAGAATCGAATCGAATTGATTCACATCGAAAAGAATTGAATCGAATAGTATCGAATTGAAAAGAATCGAATCGAAGCGATAAGAATCAAATCGAATGGAATTGAATCGAATCAAATTGAATCAAAAAGAATCGAATTGAATCGAAAAGAATCGAATAGATTCTAATTGAAACGAATCGAAAAAATCAAAACGAATCGAATCAGATCGAGTGGAAAAGAATTGAATCAAATCGAAAAGCATCAAATCGAATCAAACTGAATCGAAAAGAATCGAATAGATCGAATCCAAAAGAATCGAATCGATTCGAAATGAATCGAGTAGAATCGAATTGAATTGAAAAGAATAGAATCGAATCGAAAAGAATCGAATCTAAACGAAAAGAATCGAATCGAATCGATTGAAAAGATCGAATTGAAAAAAATCGAATTGAATCGAATCAAATCGAAAAGAATCGAATTGAATCGTATTGAATCAAAAAGAATAAAATCGAATTGAAAAGAATAGAATCGTATTTAATTGAAACGAAAAGAATCGGATTGAATTGAATCGAAAAGAATCGAATCGAATCAAAACGAATCAAATCGAATCAAAAAGAATCGCATCGAATCGAATTGAATCGAAAAGAATCCAATCGAACATAATCGAATTGAATTGAAAAGAATCAAAAAGAAAAGAATCAAATCGAAACGAAAAGGAATCAAATCAATAAGAATCGAATGGTATCATTGAATCGAAAAGAATCGAATCATATCGAACTGAACTGAAAATAATCAAATTGAATAGAACGGAAAAGAATCGAATCAAATCAAATCGAAAAGAATCAAATTGTATCAAATCGAATCGAAAAGAATCGAATCGAATACATTGAAAAGAATCAAAACGAATCGAAAAGAATCAAATCGAAAAGTATCGAATTGAATCAAAAGAATTGAATCGAATTGAATAGCATCGAAACGAATCGAATCGAATCAAAAAGAATCGAATCAAAACGAAAGAATCTAATAGAATCGAATTGAAAAGAATCGAATCGAATAGAATAGAATCGAACAGAATTGAATCGAATGAAAAGAATCTTATCGAATCGATTCGAAGTGAATCGAATCGAATGGAGAAGAATCAAATCGAATCGAATCAAAAAGAATTGAATCGAAAAGAATCGAATCGAAGAGAATCTAATCGAAATGAAAAGAATCAAATCGAATCGAAAAGAATCGAATTGAAAAGAATAGAATTGAAAAATTTGAATCGAATCGAATCGAAATGAATCGAATCGATTCAAATCGATTGAAAAGATCGAATCAAAAAACATCAAAGAGAATCGAAACAAATCGAAACGAATCGAATCTAATCTAATGGAAAAGAATCGTATCAAATCAAATCTAAAAGAATTGAATCGAATCGAATCAAAAAGAATGGAATTGAATTGATTCGCATCAAAAGAATCGATCGAATCATATTGAATCGAAAAGAATCGAATCAAAAAGAATCAAATCGAATGGAATCGAATTGAATCGAAAAGAATCGAATCGAATTGAATTGAAAAGAATTGAATCGAACATTATCAAATCGAATTGAAAAGAATTGAATCAAATCGAAAAGAATCGATTCGAAACGAAAAGAATCGAATCGAATCGAATTCGAAAGAATTGAATTGAATTGAAACGAGAAGAATCGAATCGAATTGCATTGAATCGAAAATAATTGAATTGAATAAAAAATAATTGAATCGAATCGAAAATAATTGGAATTGAATCGATAATCGAATGGAATCAAATCAAATCGAGTCGAATCGAAAATAATCGAATCGAATCATATAAATCGAAAAGAATCGAATCGAATCGAAAAGAATCGAATCGAATTGAATCGAAAAGAATCAATGGAATCGAATTGAATCGAAAAAAATATAATAGATTCAAATAGAAATGAATCGAAAAAAATAAAAACGAATCGAATCATATTGAATCGAAAAGAATCGAATCGAATCAAAAAGAATTGAATCAAACTGAATCGAAAAGAATCGAATCGAACAGAACCGAAAAGAATCGAATCGAAAAGAATCGTATTGAATTGAATGGAATTGAATCAAAAAGAATCGAATAGATTCCAATTGAATTGAATCGAAAAGAATCGAATCAAACAGTATCGAATCTAATTGAAATGAATCGAATCAAATAAAATAGAAAAGAATCAAATCGAAACTAAACGAATCGAATCGAATTGAATTGAAAAGAATCTAATCGAATCGAAAAGATCGAATTGAAAAGAATCGAATTGAATCAAATCGAATCAAAAAGAATCGAATCGTATCGAATTGAAAGGAATCAAATCGAATAGAATCGAAAAGAATAGAATTGTATTGAAAAGAATCAAATCGAAACAAAAAGAATCGAAAAGAATAGAATCGAATGCAATCATATCGAAAAGAATCTAATCGAATCGATTTGAAAAGAATCAAATCAAATTGATTGAATCGAAAAGAATCGAATCAAATCACATCGAATCGAAAATAATTGAATCGAATTGAATAAAAAATAATCGAATCGAATCAAGAATAATTGGAATTGAATGGAATCGATAATCAAATCGAATCAAATTGAGTCGAATCGAAAATAATTGAATCGAATCAAATCAATTAAAAAAAATCTAATCAAATTGCATCGAACCAAAAGTAATCGAATCGAATCGTATTGAATCGATTCGAATTGAAAAGAATCGAATCGAATCGAACCGAAAAGAATTAAATCGAATCTAATCAAAAAGAGTCAAATCCAAAGAATCGAATTGTAGAGAATATAATCAAAACGAAAAGATTCGAATTGAATCAAATCGAAAAGAATCGAATCTAAACGAAAAGAATCGAATCGAATGAAATAGAAAAGAATCAAATCGAATAGAAAAGAATCGAATAGAAAAGAATCAAATCGAATCAAAAAGAATTGAATCGAAAAGAATCGAATCGAATCTAATCGATTGAAAAGATCGAATCAAAAAAATCAAAGAGAATCAAAATGAATCAAAACGAATCGAATCGAATCGAATTGAAAAGAATTGCATCGAATCAAATCTAAAAGAATAGAATCGATCGAATCAAATCAAAAAGAATTGAATCGAATAGATTCGCATTGAAAAGAATCGAATCGAATCGTATCGAATCGAAAAGAATCAAATCGAATGGAATTGAATCGAATTGAATCAAAAAGAATCAAATCGAATCAAATTGAATCGAAAAGAATCGAATAGATTCGAATTGAAATGAATCGAAAAAATCAAAACGAATCGAATCAGATCAAGTGGAAAAGAAGTGAATCAAATCAAAAAGAATCAAATCAAACTGAATCGAAAAGAATCGAATAGATCGAATCAAAAAGAATTGAATCGATTCGAAATGAATCGAATAGAATCGAATCGAACCAAAAAGAATCGAATCGAAAAGAATCGATTCGAATAGAAATGTAAAGAATCAAATCGAATCGAAAATAATCGAATCGAAACAAGAATCAAATTGAATCGATCGAAAAGATCGAATTGAAAAGAATCGAATTGAATAGAATCAAATAGAAAAGAATCGAATCAAATCGTATTGAACAAAAAGAATCAAATCGAATTGAATTGAAAAGAATAGAATCGTATTTAATTGAATCGAAAAGAATGGAATCTAATTGAATCGAAAAGAATCGAATCAAATCAAAACTAATTGAATGGAATCGAAAAGAATCGAATCTAATTGAATCGAAAAGAATCCAATCGAACATAATCCAATTGAATTGAAAAGAATCGAATCGAAAAGAATCAAATCGAAACGAAAAGGAATCGAATCGAATCGAAAAGAATTGAATGGTATCATTGAATCGAAAAGAATCGAATCATATCGAATTGAATTGAAAAGAATCAAATCTAATAGAACCGAAAAGAATCAAATCGAATCTTATCGAATCGAATCGAAAAGAATCGAATCGAATACATTGAAAAGAATCGAAACGAATCGAAAAGAATCGAATCGAATCGAAAAGTATCGAATCAAATCGAATCGAAAAGAATCGAATCGAATCGAAAAGAATCGAATTGAATAGCATCGAAACGAATTGAATCGAATCGAAAAGAATCGAATCGAATCGAATCGAAAAGAATCGAATTGAATAGCATTGAAACAAATCGAATCAAAATGAAAAGAATCGAATCGAATCGAATCGAAAAGAATCGAATTGTATCGAATGGAATCGAAAAGAATCGAATCGAATAGAACCGAAAAGAATCGATTCGAATACAATCGAAAACAATCGTATCGGGGATCCCTGGATGGCTCAGCGGTTTAGTGCCTGCTTTCGGCCCAGGGTGTGGTCCTGGAGTCCCAGGATCGAGTCCCACATCAGGCTTCCTGCATGGAGCCTGCTTCTCTCTCTGCTTCTCTCTCTGCCTATGTGTCTGCCTCTCTCTGTGTGTGTCTCTCATGAATAAATAAATAAAATCTTTAAAAAAAAAGGAAACAATCGTATCGAATCGAATTGAATTGAATCGAAAAGAATCGAATCGAATCTTATATACTCGAATCAAAAAGAATCGAGTCGATTCGAATCGAAAATATCAAACCGAATCGAAAAAAATCGAATCGAAAAGAATCGAATCAAAAAGAATTGATTCAAATCGAAAATAATCGAATTGAATTAAAACGATTCAAATCGATACGAAATGAATTGAATCGAAAATAATAGAATCGAATCGAACCGAATCAAAATGAAAATAATCAAATTGAATCGAATTGAAAATAATCGAATCAAATCAAATCGAAAATAATTGAATCGAATCTAATCGAAAATAATCGATTCGCATTGAATTGAATCGAAAATAATCGAATTGAATTGAATTGAAAATAATGAAATCGAATCGAAAATAATCGAATTGAAAGTGATCTTATCGAATCCAAAATAATCGAATCGAATCGAATCAAATCGAAAATAATTGAACTGAATCGATCGAATTGAATTGAAAATAATCGAATCGAATCGAATCGAATTGAATCAAAAATAATCGAATCGAATCAAATCGAAAATAATTGAATCGAATCGAAAAGAATCGATCAAATAAAAAATAATCGGATCGAATCAAAAATAATCGAATTGAATCCAATCAAATCGAATCGAAAATAATCAAATTTAATTGAATTGAATCGAAAATAATCGAATCGAATCGAAATTAATCGAATCGAATCAAATCGAATCAAATTGAAAATAAATCGAATCGAAAATAATCGCATCGAATCGAATTGAGTCGAAATCGATTCACATCAAATCGAATCGAAAATAATCCAATCGAATTGAATCAAAAATAATCCAATCGAATCTAAAATAACCCAATCGAATCGAAAATAATCCAATTGAAAAGAATCGAATCGATTCGAATCGAAAATAATCAAATCGAATCGAATCGAATCGAAAATAATCGATTCACATCTAATCAAATCAAATCGAAAATAATTGAATCGAACTGAATCGAATCGAATCGAAAATAATTGAATCGAACTGAATCGAAAATAATCGAATCGAATCGAAAATAATTGAATCGAATCAAAAATAATCGATTCGCATCAAATCGAATCGAATCGAAAATAATCGAATCAAAATGAATCGAAAACAATCGAATCGAATCGAAAATAATCGAATCGAATCAAAAAGAATCGAATCGGAAAGAATCGAATTGATTCGAATTGAAAATAATCGAATCGAACCTAAATGAATCAAATCAAATAAAAAGTAATCGAATCGAATTGAATCAAAAATAATCGAATCTAATGCAATCGAATTGAATCGAAAATATTCGAATAGAATCGAATTAAATCGAAAATAATCGAATCAAATCAAAAAGAATCGAATCAGATCGAATCAAAAATAATCGAATCAAACCATCGAATTGAGTTGAATCAAAAATAATAGAATCGAGGGATCCCTGGGTGGCGCAGTGGTTTAGCGCCTGCCTTTGGCCCAGGGCACGATCCTAGAGATCCGGGATCGAGTCCCACGTCAGGCTCCCGGTGCATGGAGCCTGCTTCTCCCTCTGCCTGTGTCTCTGCCTCTCTCTCTCTCACTGTATGCCTATCATAAAAAAAATAATAATCGAATCGAATCAAAAAGAATCAAATATAATCGAATCGAATCGAATTGAAAAGAATGAATCAAATTGAAAAGAATTGAATCGAATCAATAAGAATCGAATCAAAAAGTATCAAATTGAATTGAATCAAATCGAATCCAACAGAATTGAATCGAATCAAATTGAAAAGAATCAAATAGAATCGAAAAGAATCGAATCGAAAAGAATCGAAAAGAATAGAATTGATTTGAAAAGATTCGAATCGAATTGAATCAAATCGAAAAAAATCGAATCTAATTGAAAAGAATCGAATCGAAACGAAAGATTTGAATCGAATTGAATCGAATAGAAAGGAATCGAATCGAATCGAAAAAATCGAATCGAATTGAAAAGAATAGAATCGAATCGAATCAAAGGGAACCGAATCGAAGAGAATAGAATCGAATCGTATCGAAAAGAATCGAATCAAATCGAATGGAAAAGAATCGAATCGAATCGAAAAAAATGGAGTCAAATTGAAAAGAATCGAATCGAATTGTAAAGAATCAAATTGAATCGCATCAAAAAGATTTGAATCGAATCGAACTGAAAAGAATCGAATTGAAATGAATCGAATCAAAAAGGCTCGAATCAAATCAAATCGAAAAGAATCGAATCGAATCAAATTTAATCGAATAGAAAAGAATGTATCGAATTGAAAAAATCGAATCGATAAGAAACGAATGGAAAGAATTGAATCGAATCGATTTAAATCGAAAAGAAATGAATCGAATCGAATCGAAAAGAATCGAATCGAATCAAATCCCTAACCCTAACCCCTAACCCCTAAACCCTAACACTAAACCTATCCTAACCCTAACCCTTAACCCTAACCCTAACCCTAACCCTAACCCTAACCCTAACCCGAACACTAAGCCTAAACTTAACCCATACCCTAACCCTAACAGGTACCCTAACACTAACCTGTACCCCAACCCTAACCTGTACCCTAACCTGTACCCTAACCCTAAGCCCGTACCCTAACCCGTACACTAACACGTCCCCTAACCCGAACACTAACCAGTATTCTAACACTAACCCGTACCCTAACCCGTATCCTAAACCTAACCCTAACACGTACCTAACCACCCCTAACCCTAATCCCTAACGCTAACCCTAACCCTAACACGTAACTAACCATAACCCTAACCCTAACCCCTAACCCTAATCCTAAACCCTAACCCCTAAACCTAACCCTAAACCAAAAACTAACCCTAACCCCTAACCCTAACCTTAACCCCTAACCCTAAACCCTAACATGAACCCCTAACCACTAACCCTAAACCTAATCCTAACCCTTAACCCTAACCCTTAACCCTAACCCTAATCCTAACACTAACCCAAACCCAAACCCTAACCCTAACCCTAACCCTTAACCCTAAACTTAACCCCTAACCTTAACCCTAACACTAACCCTAACACCTAACCCCTAACCCTAGCCCTTACCCCTAACCCCTAACCCCTAACCCTTAACCCTAACCCTACCCCTAACCCCTAACCCTAAACCTAACCCTATCCCTTACCCTTAAACCTAACACTTAACCCTAATCCTAACCCTAACCCTAAACCTAACCCTAACCCCTAACCCTAACCCCTCACCCTAACACTAACCCTAACCACTAACTCTAACCCTAACCCTAAACCTAACCTGAAACCTAACCCATACAATAACCCATACCCTAACCCTAACACTCACCCGTAACCTAAATCTAACCCTAACATGTACCCTAACTCTAACCCGTACCCTAAACCTAACCCTAACCCTAAACCGTACCTTAACCCGTACCCTAACCCTAACCCATACCCTAAACCTAACCCTAACCCTATCCTGTACCCTAAAACTAACCCGTACCCTAACCCTAACCCGTACCCTAACCCTAACACATAACCTAAATCTAACCCTGACCCTAACCCAAACAATACTGTAACGCTAAACCTAACCCGTGCCCTAAACCTTACGCTAACCCCAACCCTAACGCTAACCCGTACACTAACCCTAAATGGTACCCTAACACTAACCCTAACCTGTACCCTAATCCTAACCCTAAAACTAACCCGAACCCGTACCCTAACCCTATACCGTACCGTACACTAACCCTAACCATAACCCGTACCCTAACACTAAAACTACCCCTAAACCTAACCCTAACTCTAATCATAACCCTAACCCTATCTCTAAACCTAACCCTAACCCTCACCCTAACCATATCCCTAACACGTAAACTAACCCTAACCCTAACCCTAGCCCATAAACTAAACCTAACCCTAACCCTAACCCTAAACAGTACCCTAACCCTAACGTGTACCTTAACCCTAACCCTAACCCTAAACCTAACCCTAAGGCGTACCCTAACCCTAACCCTAACCCAAACCCTAAACCTAAATCCTAACCCTAACCGTAACCCTAACCCTAACCCTAACCCCTAATCCTAACACTAACCCCTAACCCTAACCCAAACCCGAACCCCTAACCCCTAACCCTAACATTAATCCTTAACCCTAACCCTTAAAACTAACCCAAACCCTAACCCTAACCCAAACCCTAACCCTAACTCCTAACCCTAACACTACCCCTAACCCGTACCCTAACCCAAAACCGTACACTACCCTAACCCTAACCATAACCAGTACCCTAACACTAAAACTACCCCTAACCTAACCCTAACACTAATCACAAACCTAACCCTATCTCTAAACCTAACCCTAACCCTAACCTAACCCTAAACCTCACCCTAACCCTATCCCTAACACGTAAACTAACTCTAACCCTAACCCGAAAACTAAACCTAACCCTAACCCTATCCCTAAATAGTACCCTAACCCTAACCCTAACGAGTACCTTAACCCTAACACTAACCCTAAACCTAACCCTAAGCCATACCCTAACCCTAACCCAAACCCATACCCTAACTCTAACTCTCCTGTACCCTAACCCTAACCCATACCCTAACCCTAACCCTAACCCTAATCCGTACCCAAAGCCATACCGTAACCCTAAACCTAACCCGTACCCTAAACCTAACCCTAACCCCAACACTAACCTGAACCCTAACTCTAACCCATACCCTAACCCTAAACCGTAACCTAACCTGTACCCTAACCCGTACCCAAACCCTAATCCTATCCCGTTCCCTAACCCGAACCCTAACACTAACCCTAACCCTGTCCTGTACCCTAACCCAAACCCTAAACCTAACCCTAACCCGTACTCTAAACCTAACCCAAACCCTAACCGTTACCAGTACCCTAACACATACCTTAACCCGTACCGTAATCCATACCATATCTCTAAACCATACCCTAACCCTAACCCGTACCCTAACCCTAATCTGTACCCTAAACCTAAGCCTAAACCGAACCCTAATCATAACCCTAACACTAACCCTAACCCGTAGCCTAACCCTAACCCAAACCCTAAACATAACCCGAACTCTAACTCTAACCCTAACCGTAACGCTAACCTGTAACCTAACCCTAACCCTAACCCTAAGGCTAAACAGTACCCTAAACCTAAACCTATCCCATACCCTAACCCTAAACCTAACCCTAAACCTAACTCTAAACCTAACCTTAACCCGTACCCTAATCCTAACCCGTACCCTAACGCTTACCCTAACCCTCACCTGTACCCTAACCCAAACTCTAACCCGTACCCTAACCCTAACCTTACCCCAACCCTAAGCCTAACGAAACCCAATCCCTAATCCTAACCATAAGCCTAACCCTAACCTAATCCTAACCTTAACCCTTACCCTATCCCTAACCCTAACCCGTAACCTAACCCTAAACAGTACCCTAACTTTAACCCTAACCCGTACCCTAACCCTAACACTAACCCGTATCCTAAACTGTAACCTAACCCGTACCCTAACCCATAACCTAAACGGTAACCTAACCCTAACCCTAAACCATAGCCTACCCCTAACGCTGAAACTACCCCTAACCCTAACCTGAACCCTAACCCTAACCCTAACCCTAAGCTTAAACAGGACCCTAACCCTAACCCTAACCCGTAACCTAACCCAAACTTTACAGCATTGGAAGTCAGGTCGTTCCATGAATAAAGCTCTACTGCACCTGGAGACACAACCGTTGAAGCCTGCAGCTTGCCCCTTGCGTCCCATGAGCTTCTGACAATCATGTCTAGTGAGGATGTTTGTAACTCCATCTGCAGGCAGTGTGGAACTGGGAAGGACCGCGTGTCAGCTCATCTTGCAGAAGGAAGTTCCCCAGAGAGACAGCTTTCAACTAGGTACTCAGGTTTGGAAGTTAGTATGTAGCTCCCTTCTGAGGGAGGAATTACTCAGAAGTCGTTGGATTGGGCTAGGAGACACTTGCCTCTCACAAAACTTGTGTCCCATATGGAACAACGTCCTTTCGAAGTGAAAGATACAGGCGGTCAGCATGTGGGAGGAACAAGCCATAAGCTCATCCAAAGGAGTGTGCATCACTTGGAGGCAGGTGTCCGGTAGTCGCGAAATTGACAATGCAGACTCTTGGTTCTCACTCCGCTACTGTCCCGCATAGAACGGAATGCTGTGGAAGCGATCCGTACAGGCCGTCACATTGTGGGAGGTACAGGCCATAAGCTCAACTCTGAGAAGCGTGTATGCTTTGCAGGCAGATGTCTGCTAGCCACTCTTTTATGGGAGTTAGAACCCAGCTACAGTTTAATTGAACAAGGCTGTTGGAAATCGCTGTATTGAACTCAGTTACACGTGACTACAAGCCTGAAACGTCTAAATGCTTTTCACAACCTCTTCCAGCACCTAACATGGTTAGGACCTATGTCTACAGGCAGTCAGGTTGCGCGAGAGTCCTGCCCTCACCTCAACTCTCACAAGGAAGCATGCCTAGAAGCCAGCTTTCAACTAGCTGCATTCTTCTGGCCCTCAGAACGCAGCAGTATTCTAACTCAGGAGGTTCCAAGAATACCACTCTACTCCACCTGGAGACACCTTCCAGGCCTGCATTATTCCACTTGCGTCTCACAAGCTTCTGACAAGCATCTCTGGTGAAGACGTTGGAAACACATTCTGCAGGCAGTGTGGAACTCTGAGGGACTGCGTGTGAGCCCAACTCTCGGATGTAAGTTGCCGTAGGATGCAGGGTTCAATTAGCTAGTACGGAACTTAGTATGTAGCACCAGTCTAAGACAGGAATTACTAGGAAATCGCGGGATTGAGCTTGGAGGCACTACTCTTGTGGGCCTCACCTGGACGAGGTGACTGGTTCCCAACTGGGACTCACCTGGACCTGATAACTTTGCTCCACACTTTGGCCTCACCTGGCCCTGATGACTCTGGGCCCCCCACCTAGGCCTCAATCTGGACCTGGAGACTGTGGTCCCCACCTGGGTCTCACCTGGACCTGGTGACTCTCGTTCCCACATGAACCACACCTGGACCTGGTGACTGTGATGTCCTTCTAGCCGCACATTTACCTGGTGACTCCGGTCCCCACCAGGGCCTCACCTGGATCTGGTGACTCTGGCCTGCAGGTTGGCCTCACCTGGACCTGGTGAGTGGGGTTGCCAACTGGGCCTCGCCCACACCTGGTGACTCAGGTCCCCACGTGGGCCTCACTTAGACCTGGTGAATCTGGTCCTTACCTGGTCCTCGCCCACACCTGGTGACTCAGGTCACCACCTGGGCCTCACCTGGACCTGGTGAATCTGGTCCCCATCTCGGCCTCACCCAGTCCTGGTGACTTTGTTCCCCACCTGGACCTGATTGCTGTGGACTCCTTCTGGGCCTCACCTGGAACAGGTGACTCTGATCTTATCTGGGCCACACCCAGATCTGGTGACTCTGGTCCTCACCTGGGCATCATTGGGACCTGGTTACTCTGTTCCACACCTGTGCCTCACCTGGACATGATGACTCTGCAACCCCTCTGGGCCTCACCCTGACCTGGTGACTCTGGTCCCCATCTGGATGTCACCTGGACCAGGAGATTCCAGTACCCCTCTAGGCCTCAACCAGACCTGATGACTGGTCCTCAACTGGGGCTCACCTGCACCTAGTGAATATGCTCCCCACGTGGGCCTCATCTGGACCTGGTGACTCTGGTCCCTACCTGGGCATCATCGGGACATGGTTACTATATTCCCCACAGGGACTCACCTGGATCTGGTAACTCAGTCTTCACTCTGACCTCTTCTGTACCAGGTGACTCTGGCCCCACCTGGGCCTCACCTGGAACTGTTGACTCTGATCCTCAGCATGGCGTCACCTGACCTGGTGACTGTGGTTCCCACCGAGACCTCAACTGGACCTCATGTCTCTGGTGCCCACCTGGGCCTCACCTGGACCTGGTGTCTCTGTTACCCACCTGGGTAGCATCAGGACATGGTTACACTGTTCCCTAACAGGGACCCACCTGGATCTGTTACCTCTGGTCTTCAGCTGGGCCACACCTGGATGGTGACAATGGTTCCCACCTGGGTCTCAACTGGACCGGGTGAGTCTGATACCCACCTCGACCACACCTGTAACTGGTGACTCTCATTACCACATGGACCTCATGTGGACCAGGTGGCTACAGTGTTTCTAGCTTCTAATGTACCTGGTGACTCTGGTCCCCACTAGGGCCTCACAGGGACATGGTGAGTGTGGTTGCCACCTGCACCTCATCTGGACCTGGTGAATCTGGTCTGTACCTGAGACTACCCTGGATATGGTGACTGTGGTCCCCACATGGGCATCACTTGGACCTGGTGACTCTGATCCCCATCTGGGCCTCACCTGGCCCTGTTGACCATGATCCTCAACTGGGCATAATTGGGACCCGGTTACTGTGTTCCACAACTGGACCTCACCTGGACCAGGTGACTCTGGTCCCCCTTGGGGTCTCACTCTGACCTGGTGACTGTGAATTCCACTTTGGCCTGACTTGGACCTGCTGACTCTGGTTGCCACCTGTGCCTCACCTTGAACAGTTGACTCTGGTTCTTTCACGGGCCTCCCCTGTACCTGGTGATCCTGGTCCCAACCTGGGACTCACCTGGACCTGGTTACTGTGTTCCACACCTGGGCCTCATGTAGACCGTTGTCCATGGTCCCCAGCCGGCCTCACATGGACCTTTGCCTCTGGTCCCCACCTGGGCCTCACGTGTACCTGGTAACTCTGGTACTCACCTGGGCCTCATCTGTTCCTGGTGACTCTCGTCCCCACCTGGGCTTCACCTGGATCTGGTGACTCTGGTCCCCACCTGGACCTCTCCTGGACCTGGTGACTCTCTTTCCAACATGGAACTCACCTGGATCTGGTGACTCTGGTCCTCAGTTTGGCCTCACCTGGACCTGGTGACTCTCGTCCCCACTTTGACCTAACTCAGACCTGGTGAATCTTGTCCCAACCTAGGCCTCACCCAGACCTGGTGACCCTTATCCCCAGTTGTGCCTCAATTCGACCTGATGTATCTTGTCCTCACGTGGGCCTCACATGGACTTGGGACTCAGCTGGATAGAGTGGCTTTGGTTCCGACATGGGGCTCACCTGATACTGGTGACTGTGGTCTCCTTCTAGGCCTCACCAGGACCTGGTGATTCTGATCCTCATCTGGGAATTGCATGGCCCTAGTGACTCTGGTCCTCACCTAGGCATCATTGGGACCTGGATACTCTATTTGACACCTGGGCCTCACTTTGATCTGGGACCTCTGGTCCCACTCTGGGTCTCAAACTAAACTGGTTACTCTGGTTCCCTTTCTAGGACTCACCCTTACCTGGTGACTCTGGTCCCCCCCTGGGCTTCACTTGGACCTGGTGATTCTGGTCATTACCGGGTCCTCACCTGTACCTGGTGACTCTGCTCACCACCTGGGTCTCACCTGTACTTGGTGAATCTTGTTGCCACCTGGGCCTCACCTGGACCTTTTGACTGTGGTCCCCACCTGGACCTCACCTGGATCTTGTGGCTCTGGATCCCCTATGGGGCTCTCCTGGACCTGGTTCCTGTGGTCTCCTTCTGGCCTCACCTGGAACACGACTCTGGTCCATATTTGGGCCTCGCCTCTACCTGGTGACTCTGGTCCTTACATGGGCATCACTGGGACCTGGTTACTCTCTTCTATACCGGGGCCTCACCTGGACCTGGTGACTCTGGTCACTTTCTGGACCTCACCCTGACCTGGTGACTGTGGTCCCACATGGGCGTCACCTGGATGAGGTGACTGGTTCCCACAGAAACCTCACCTGGACCTGGTGAATCTGGTCCTCACATGGGCATCATGGGACCTGGTTACTCAGTTCCACATCGGGGCCTCACCTGGACCTAGTGATTCTCGTCCCCCTCTGGGCCTCACCCTGACGTGGTGACTCTGGTCCCCACCTGGATATCACCTGGACTGGGTGACTCTGGTCCTCCTCTGGGCCTCAACAGGATCTGGTGAATCTGCTCCTCACTTAGGCCTCATCTGGACCTTGTGACTCTGGTCCCAACTCAGAAACAATGGGATATGGTTACTCTGTTTCCCACCTGGGACTCACCTGGACCTGATAACTTTGCTCCACACTTTGGCCGCACCTGGCCCTGATGACTCTGTGCCACCCACCTCGGCCTCAATCTGGACCTTGTGACTGTGGTCCCCACCTGGGGCTCACTTGGACCTGGTGACTCTCGTTCCCACATGAACCACACCTGGACCTGGTGACTGTGGTGTCCTTCTAGCCTCACATTTAACTGGTGACTCAGGTCCCCACCAGGGCCTCTCCTGGATCTGGTGACTATGGCCTGCATGTTGGCCGCACCTGGACCTGGTGAGTGGGGTTGCCACCTGGGCCTCACCCATACCTGGTGACTCAGGCCCCACATGGGACTCACTTGGACCTGGTAATTCTGGTCCTTACCTGATCCTCACCCGACCTGGTGACTCTGGTCACCACCTGGGCCTCACCTGGACCTGGTGAATCTGGTTCTACCTGGGCATCATCGGGACATGGTTACTCTATTCCCCACTGGGACTCACCTGATCCTGGTAACTCTGGTCCTCACTTTGGCCTCTTCTGTACCAGGTGACTCTGGCCCCATTTGGGCCTCACCTGGAACTGGTGACTCTGATCCTCAGCATGGCCTCACATGACCTGGTGACTGTGGTTCCCACCGGGACCTCAACTGGACCTCATGTCTCTGGTCCCCACCTGGGCCTCACCTGAACCTGGTTTCTCTGGTACCCACCTGGGTAGCATCAGGACAGGGTTACAATGTTCCTTAACAGGGACCCACATGGACCTGTTACCTCTGGTCTTCACCTGGGCCACAGCTGGATGGTGACACTGGTTCCCACCTGGGTCTCACATGTACCTGGCGAGACTGATCCCCACCTGAGCCTCACCTGTAACTGGTGACCCTTGTTCCCACCTGGACCTCATGTGGACCTGGTGGCTGCAGTGTTTCTAGCTTTTCATGTACCTGGTAACTCTTGTCTCCTCCAGGGCCTCACCGGGACCTGGTGAGTGTGGTTGCCACCTGCAACTCACCTGGACCTGGTGATTCTGGTCTGCACCTGAGACTACCCTGGATCTGGTGACTGTGGTCCCCACTTGGACCTCACTTGGACCTGGTGACTCTGATCCCCATCTGGGCCTCACCTGGCCCTGTTGACCATGGTTCTCTACTGGGCATAATTGGGACCCGGTTACTGTGTTCCAAAACTGGACCTCACCTGGACCAGGTGACTCTGGTCCCCCTCTGGGTCTCACCCTGACCTGGTGACTGTGAATTCCACTTTGGCCTGACTTGGACCTGCTGACTCTGGTTGCCACCTGTGACTCACCTTGAACAGTTGACTCTAGTTCTTTCAAGTGCCTCCCCTGTACCTGGTGATCCTGCTCACCCCAGGGCATCACTTGAACCTGGTGACTCTGATCCCCATCTGGGACACACTTGGCCCTATTGACCATGGTTCTCAACTGGGCATAATTGAGACCCAGTTACTGTGTTCCACAACTGGACCTCACCTGGGCCAGGTGACTCTGGTCTCCCTCTGGGTCTCACCCTGTCCTGGTGACTGTGAACTCCTCTTTGGCCTGACTTGGACCTGCTGACTCTGGTTGCCACCTGCACCTCACCTTGAACTGTTGACTCTGGTTCTTTCAAGAGCCTCCCCTGTACCTGGTGATCCTGGTCCCCACCTGGGCCTCACCTGGACGTGGTGACTGTTGTCACCAACTGGGACTCACCTGGACCTGGTTACTGTGTTCCACACCTGGGCCTCATGTAGACCCTTTGACCATGTTCCACAGCCGGTCTCACATGGACCTGTTGCCTCTGATATCCACCTGGGCCTCACATGTACCTGGTAACTCTGGTACTCACCTGGGCCTCATCTGGATCTGGTGACTCTGGTCCTCACCTGGACCTCTCCTGGACCTGGTGACTCTCTTTCCAACATGGACCTCACCTGGATCTGGTGACTCGGGTCCTCAGTTTGGCCTCACCTGGACCTGGTGACTCTCATCCCCACTGTGACCTAACTCGGACCTGGTGACTCTCGTCCCCATTGTGACCTAACTCAGACCTGGTGAATCTTGTCCCCACCTAGGCCTCACCCAGACCTGGTGACCCTTGTCCCCAGCTATGCCTCAATTCGACCTGATGAATCTGGTCCTCACGTGGGCCTCACATGGACCTGGCACTCAGCTGGATAGAGTGGCTCTGGTTCCCACATGGGGCCCACCTGATACTGGTGACTGTGGTCTTCTTCTATGCTTCACCAGGACCTGGTGATTCTGATCTCCATCTGGGCCCTGCATGGGCCTAGTGACTCTGGTCCTCACCTAGGAATTATTGGGACCTGGATACTCTATTCCACACCTGGGCCTCACTTTGACCGGGGACCTCTGGTCCAACTCTGGGCCTCAAACTTAACTGGTTACTCGGGTTCCCCCTCTGGGCCTCACCCTTTCTTGGTGACTCTGGTCTCCCCCTGGGCTTCACTTGTACCTGGTGAATCTGGTCCTTACCTGGACCTCACCTGGACCTGGTGACTCTGGTCACCACCTGGTCTCACCTGGACTTTGTGAGTCTTATTGCCACCTGGGCATCACCTGGACCTTGTGACTTTTGTCCCCACCTGGATCTCACCTAGATCTGGTGGTTCTGGTTCACATATGGGGCTCTCCTGGACCTGGTTCCTGTGGTCTCCTTTGGCCTCACCTGGAACAACACGACCCTGATCCATATTTGGGCCTCACCTGGACCTGGTGACTCTGGTCCTTACCTGGGCATCATTGGGACCTGGTTACTCTCTTCTATACCTGGGCCTCCCCTGGACCTGGTGTCTCTGGTCACCCTCTGGACCTCACCCTGACCTGGTGACTGTGGTCCCACCTGGGCCTCACCTGGAAGAGGTGACTGGTTCCCATAGGGAACTCACCTGGACCTGGTGAATCTGCTGCTCACATGGGCATCATAGGACCTGGTTACTCAGTTCCACATCGGGGCCTCATCTGGACCTAGGGACTCTCGTCCCCCTCTTGGCCTCACCCTGACGTGGTACTCTGGTCCCCACCTGGATATCACCTGGACCAGGTGACTCTGGGCCTCCTCTGGGCCTCACCTGGAGCTGGGGACTCTGGTCCTCAACTGGGCCTCAACAGGACCTGGTGAATCTACTCCTCACTCAGGCCTCTTCTGGAGCTTGTGACTCTGGTCCCACCTGGGCATCAATGGGACATGGTTACTCTGTTCCCCACCAGGGATTCACCTGGACCCAATAACTTTGCTCCACACTTTGGCCTCACCTAGCACTGATGACTCTGGGACCCCCACTTAGTCCTCAATCTGGACCTGGTGACTGTGGTCCCCACCTGGGGCTCACCTGGACCTGGTACTCTCGTTCCCACATGAGCCACACCTGGACCTGGTGACTGTGGTGTCCTTCTAGCCTCACATTTACCTGGTGACTACAGTCCCCACCAGGGCCTCACCTGGACCTGGTGAGTGGGGTTGCCACCTGGGCCTCACCCATACCTGGTGAGTCAGGTCCCCACGTGGGCCTCTTGGACCTGGTGAATCTGGTCCTTACCTGGTCCTCACCCGGACCTGGTGACTCTGGTCCCCATCTGGGCCTCACCCAGTCCTGGTGACTTTGTTCCCCACCTGGGCCTGATTGCTGTGGACTCTTTCTTGGCCTCAACTGGAACTGGTGACTCTGATCCTATCTGCGCGTCACCCAGATCTGGTGACTCTGGTCCTCACCTGGGCATCATTGGTACCTGGTTACTCTGTTCCACACCTGAGCCTCACCTGGACATGATGACTCTGGAATCCCTCTGGGCCTCACACTGACCTGGTGACTCTCGTCCCCATCTGGATGTCACCTGGACCAGGTGTCTAGGACTCAACCAGACCTGGTGACTCTGGTCCTCAACTGGGCCTCACCTGGACCTAGTGAATATGCTCCCCACCTGGGCCTCATCTGGACCTGGTGACTCTGGTCCCTACCTGGGCATCATCAGGACATGGTTCCTCTATTCCCCACTGGGCCTCAATTGGAACGGGTGACTCTGATCCTCAGCAGCATGCCTCAAATGCACCTTTCCACTAGCTGCGTTCTAATGGCCGTGAGAATGTAGCAACATTGTAAGTCAGGAGGTTCAATGTATACCACTCTATTGCACCTAGAGACACAAGTATTGAAGCCTGCAGCTAGCTCCTTTTGTCCTATGAGCTTCTGACCAACACGTCTAGTGAGGATGTTCAAAATTTCATCTGAAGGCCGTGTGGAACTGTGAGGGACTGGGGGTGAGCTCAAGTCTCAGAAGAAAGTATCCTTTGGACACTGCATTCCACTAGCTTCCCATGTATGGAACTTAGTGTGTAGCACCAATCCTAGAGAGAAGTTCCTCACATATCTCTGGATTGGGCTTGGAGACACTAGTCGTGTGGGCCGGCACCTTCCACTAACCTCTCACAACCCTTCTGTCACGATTCAAGCCTAGGCCTGATAGGAGAGAAGTGTACCTGCAGTCAGCATGTGGGAGGTACAGGGAATAAGTTCAACTCTCAGAAGTGTGTATGCTTTACGGGCAGATGTCTGCTAGACAGTTATTGATGGGAGCTAGAACCGAGGTATACTCTAATTGAACAAGGACATTGGCAATCGCTGTATTGAACTCAGATACACGTGAGTACAGGCCTGTCACTTCCACATGCTTGTCACACAACCTCTTCCAGCACCTAACATAAAGATGCTAGGACCTATGTCTACAGGCAGTCAGGATGCGGGACGGTCCTGCCCTGACCTCAGCTATTACAAGGAAGCATGCCTAGAAGTCACCTTTCAACTAGCTGCATACTTATGGCAGTGAGAATGTAGCAGTATTCTAATTCAGGAGGTTCCAAGACTACCACTCTACTGCACCTGGAGATACCTTCCAGGTCTGCATTGTTCCACTTGCGTCTCATAACCTTCTGACAAAAGTCTATGGTGAAGATGTTTGATACTCATTCTGCAGGCTGTATCAGACCGTGAGGGACTGAGTGCGAGCTCAACTCTCAAAACTAAGTTGCTTTTGGAAAAGGCGTTCAGCTAGCTTCTCACCTATGGAACTTAGTATGTAGCACCAGTCTAATACAGGAATTACTAGGAAATCGCTGGATTGACCTTGGTGGCACTAGTCTTGTGTGACGGGACATTCCACTTACCTCTCACCACACTTCCGTCAGGCATCGAGTCTAGGCCTTTCAGAAGCGAAGTGTACCTGAAGGCAGGATGTTGAGGTAGAGATCATAAGCTCAACTCTCAGTAGTGTGTATGCCTGGGAGGCAGATTTCTGCTAACCGCTCGTACATGGGAGTTAGAACATAGCTACACTCTGATTGAAGAAGTCCATTGGATATCGCTGTATTCAACTCAGATACACGTGAGTTCAAGCCCGACGCTTCCACATGCTATTCTCACAACCTCTCCCAGCACCTAACACAAGGATGTTAGCAGCTACGTCTACAGTCAGGCAGGATGCGGGAGGGTCCTGCCCTGAGACAGCTCTCAAAAGGAAGCATGCCTCAAAGCCAGCTTTCTACTAGCTGCGTTGTTATGGCCTTGAGAACGTAGCACCACTGTAAGTCAGGACGTTCCATGTATACCGCGCTACTGCATCTGGAGAGACAAGCATTGAAGCCAGCAGCTAGCTTCTTGTGTCCTATGAGCTTCTGATAAACATGTCTAGTGAGGATGTTCGAAATTCCATCTGAAGGCTGAGTGGAACTATGAGGGACTGGAGGTGAGCTCAAGTCTCAGAGGCAAGTACACTTTGGACACTGTGTTCAACTAGCTTCTCATGTATGGAACTTACTATGTAGCACCAATCTAAGAGAGCAGTTCCTCACATATCTCTGGATTGGGCATGGAGACACTAGTCGTGTGGGCCGGCACCTTCCACTAACCTCTGACAAAACTTCTGTCACGCATCGAGCCTAAGCCTGATAGGAGCGAAGTGTATCTGCAGTCAGCATGTGCGAGGTACAAGGCATAAATTCAACTCTCAGAAGTGTGTATGCTTTGCAGGCCGATGTCTGCTAGACATCGAGGGGAGGTATACCCGAGCTACACTCTAATTAAACAAGGACGTTGGCAATCGCTGTATTGAACTCAGATTCACATAAGTACTGTCCTGACACTTCCACTTGCATTTCTCCAACCTTTCCCAACACCTAAAATAAGGATGTTAGCAGCTACGACTACGGGCAGGCAGGATGCGGGAGGGTCCTGCCCTGAGCTCAGCTTTCAAAAGGAGCATGCCTCGAAGCCAGCTTTCTCTTAACTGCGTTCTGATGGCCATGAGAACGTGGCAGCATTGTAATTCAGGATATTCCATGAATACCGCTTTACTGCACCTGGAGACACAACCTTGAAGTCTGAAGCTTGCCCTTTGCATCCCATGAGCTTCTGACAAACATGTCTAGTGAGGATGTTTGTAACTGTATCTGCAGGCAGTGTGGAACTGGGAAGGACCACGTTTCAGCTCATCTCCGAGAGGGAAGTTCCCCAGAGAGAGAGCTTTCAGCTAGGTACTCAGGTTTGGAAGTTAGTATATAGCTCCCATCTGAGGGAGGAATTCCTCAGAAGTTGCTGGATTGAACGAAGACACATTTGCCTCTCGCAAAACTTGCGTCCCGTATCGAACGATATCCTTTGGAAGTGAAGCGTACAGGCGGTCAGCATGTGGGCTTTACAAGCCATAAGCTCAACCAAAGGAGTGTGCATGCCTTGGAGGCAGCTGTCCGCTAGGCACGAAATTGACAAGGTAGACACTTGGTTCTCACTCCGCTACTCTCCCGCATACAATGAAATGCTTTGGAAGGAGAACATACAGGCAGTTAGTTTGGGGGAGGTAAGGTCATAAGCTCAACTCTCAGTAATGTGTATGCTTTGCAGGCCGATGTCTGCTAGACACTTATCGAGGCGAGGTATACCAGAGCTAAACTCTAATTGAACAAGGATGATGGCAATCGCTCTATTGAACTCAGATACACGTGAGTACAGTCCTAACACTTCCACTCGCATTTCTCCAACCACTCCCAGCACCTCACGTAAGGATGTTAGCAGCTATGACTATGAGCAGGCAGGATGCGAGAGGGTCCTGCCCTGAGCTCACCTCTCACAAGAGAGCATGCCTAGAAGTCAGCTTTCAACTAGCTGCGTTCTAAGGCCATGAGACCATAGCAGTCTTCTAACTCAGGAGGTTCGAAGAATACCATTCTACTGCACCTGGAGACACCTTCCAGGCCTGCAGTATTCCACTTCCGTCTCACAAGCTTCTGACAAACGTCTCTGGTGAAGATGTTCAAAACTCATTCTGCAGGCAGTGGGAACTGTGAGGGACTGGGTGTGAGCTCAACTCTCGGAAGAGATGCTTTTGGACTCGGGGTTCAGCTAGCTTCTCGCGTGTGGAACTTAGTATGTAGCACCTGTCTGAGACAGGAATTACTAGGAAATTGCTGGATTAAGCTTGGAAGCACTAGTCTTGTGTGCCGGGACTTTCCACTTACCTCTCACAACACTTCAGTCACGCATCAAGCCTACGCCTGTTAGCAGCGAAGTGTACCTGCAGGCAGGATGTGGGAAGTACAGGCCATAAGCTCAACTCTCAAAAGTGTGTACGCCAGGGAGGCAGATGTCTGCTACCCACTCGTACATTGGAATTAGAAACTAGATACACTCTTTGATGAAGGCCGTTTGAAATCACTGTATTCAACTCACATAAGCGGGAGTACAGGCCTGACACTTCCACATGCATTTCGCCTCCCTATCCCAGCACCTAACATAAGGATATTAGCAGTTACGTCTACGGGCAGGCAGGATGCGGGAGGGTCCTGCCCTGAGCTCAGTTCTCACAAGGAAGCAGGCCTAGAAGCCAGCATTCTACTAGCTCCTTCTGATGGCCGTGAGAATGTAGCAGCATTGTAAGGCAGGACGTTCCATGAATACCGCTCTACTGCACCTGGAGACACAACCATTGAAGCCTGCAGCTGGCCCTTGAGTCCCATGAGCTTCTGACAAACGTCTAGTGAAGATGTTCGTAACTGCATCTGCAGGCAGTGTGGAACTGGGAAGGACCGCGTGTCAGCTCATCTCCGAGGGGGAAGTTCCCCAGAGAGAGAGCTTTCAGCTAGGTACTCAGGTTTGGAAGTTAGTATGTAGCTCCCATCTGTGGGAGGAATTCCTCAGAAGTTGCTGGATTGAACGAAGACACATTTGCCTCTCGCAAAACTTCTGTCCCGTATCGAACGAAATCCTTTGGAAGAGAAGCGTACAGACGGTCAGCATGTGGGATGTTCAAGTCCTAAGCTCAATCCAAAGGAGTGTGCATGCCTTGGAGGCAGCTGTCCGCTAGGCGTGAAATTGACAAGGCAGACACTTGGTTCTCACTCCACTACTCTCCCGCATACAACGAAATGCTGTGGAAGGAGAACGTACAGGCAGTCAGGATGGGGGAGGTACAGGCCATGAGCTCAACTTGCAGAATTGTGTATGCTTTGCAGGCCGATGTCTGCTAGACACTTATCGAGGCGAGGTATACCCGAGCTACACTCCAATTGAATAAGGACGTTGGCAATCGCTGTATTGAACTGAGATACACGTGAGTACAGTCCTGACACTTCCACTCGCATTTCTCCAATCTCTTCCAGCACTTCACCTAAGGATGTTAGCAACTATGAGCCTGGGCAGGCAGGATGCGGGAGGGTCCTGCCCTGAGCTCACCTCTCACAAGAGAGCTTGCCTAGAAGTCAGCTTTCAACTCGCTGCATTCTAATGGCCGTGAGACCATAGCAGTTTTCTAACTCAGGAGGTTCGAAGAATACCACTATACTGCACCTGTAGACAACTTCCAGGCCTGCATTATTCCACTTGCGTGTCACAAGCTTCTGACAAACGTCTCTAGTGAAGATGACCTAACCCTCGCCCTAACCCTAAACCTAGCACTAACTTTAACTCTAACCCCTAACACTAACCCTTAACCCTAAATCACACCCTAAACCCTAACCCTAACTACAAACCTAGCCGAGCCCTAACTCTAACCATAACCCAAACCCCAACTCCTAACCTCCTGCCATAATCCCTAAAGTCTAAACCCTAACCCTAACTCTAACCCCTGTCCCTAACCCAAACCCCCATCCTAACTCCTAACCACTGACCCTTACCCTTATCCCTCACCCTAACCTCTAATCTGTAACCATAAGCATAATCACTAACCCCTAACATCTAACCTAAGCCTAACCACCAACCACCTCCCCTCCCCTGACCCTACCATTCATTCTACCCATTCACTTACCCTATGGTTCTGAGGAGTCCCTTCTGACATGGACATGGACCCCAACAGCGCCTCCAGTGTCCTCTAGGGGGTCCTGAGGAAGCCGGTCTCCTGTGAATGCGGACGTGGCCCCACATGTTCCAGAGTCATAGTCAGTGGGTCCTGAGTACTCCGGGTCTCCTCTCAACGTGGAGTATGCCTCCTCTGGAAGGAGGAGGAACATCCTTCTGGATGCCTCACATCCTCTGGAAGCCTCACAGCAGGTTCTCAGGAGGCCGTGGGCTCCTGTCAGCCTGGACATGGTCCCATGTCCCCTGAAAACTCACCGCGGTCCTGAGGAGGCTGTGGGTTCCTGTCAGCGTAGACGCAGCCCCATGTGTCCCGAAGACAAAGTGCAGGTCCTGAGGAGGACGCGGGTCTTCTCAGTCTTGACGTGGCCCCACATTTTCCTCAGCCTCACCATAAGACCTGAGGAGGCTGGGGGCTCTTGTCAGAATGGACGTGGCCCCAAATCATCCGAATCATTCATAGCATGTCCTGAGGAGGCCGGAGACTTCTGTCAGTGTGGATTCGGCAACCACATTTTTCTTAGGCCTCACCACAGGCTCTGACAAGGCTGGGGTCTTCTGTCCGCATGGACGCATCTCCATATTTCCCAAAGACTAAACTGGGGGTCTGAGGACATCAGTGTCTGGTTGTGTGGACATGGCCCCACGTCCTCCCGAAGCGTCACCGCAGGTTCTAAGGTGGCCGAGGCTCCTGTCACTGTGGATGCGGCCCCCAGCACCCAAAGACTCAACTTATGTCCTGAGGGGCCAATTAGCTCCTGCCAGAGTGGACGCGGCGCACCATCTTTCAGAAGCCTCCCTACATGTTCTGAGGCGGCCCAGGGGCTCCTGTGAGCGTGGATGGGGGCCCACATCTTACTGAAGCCTCCCCGCAGGTCCTGGGGCAGCCCAGGGGCTCTTGTCAGGGTGGGTGCAGGCCCACAATTCCCTGAAGCATCACCGCAGGTCCTGAAGCAGCCCAAGGGCTCCTGTCAGGGTGGATGTGGGCCCACATCTTCCTGAAGCCTCACCGTGTGTCCTGAGGAGACCGGGGCTCCTGTCAGTGTGAACACTGTGCAATATTCCCCTGAAGACTCCCCGCACATTCTGAGGAGGCTGTGGTTCATCAGCATGGACATGTCCCCACGTCTTCCTCAGGCCTCCCCAGCACAGGCTGGCTCATGTTAGTGCAGGCAGACGAGGCCTACTGCACATGCGTGCCCCTTGGGCGGTGCCTGGGCTTGGGCGCCACCTGCGGGATCCTCAGGCGCTACAGGAGGCTGTGAAGGAGGCACGTGCCCATCCCGGGGACAACCTCTGCCTCCTTCCAGGCTCCATCTGTGGCCTGTTAGATTCGGAAACGTCTGACTGAAAAGGAGCCCAACACACAGCTTCCCCAAAAATACTTAAGGAGAAGGAATTGGAGCCCAAAGGATGCAAAATGAAATGTGGACCAGACTTTTACCACGTCCTGTAATCTCACTCAACCCTCTTCCACTATGGGCGGGACCGCGGGCTGGTGCAGACACCATGGAAACAGTGTGGAGGCTCCTCCGGAAGTTACAAATAGAGCCGACCTGCGACCAGCATGTGTAAAGCCTGGAGCTCACTCCGAAGATACAGATGCAGTGAGACGTGGGACAACTGCACCCCAATGTCCACAGCAGCCATGTCCACAGTAGCCACAATATGGGAGGACCCTCGGTGCCCTCTGGCAGATGATGGATAAAGAGGATGGGAGATAGATGATGGCCATAGAGAGCGGAATGGTACTCACCTATCAAAGAGCAGGAAATCTTGCCATTTGCAATGACGTGGATAGAAGTAGAGGGATCATCTTAAGTGAAATAGGTCAGTCAGAAAAGAGAATGACCGTGTGGTGTCATTCATAGGTGGAATTAAAGAAGCAAAGCAGATGAACATCTGTGCAGGGAAGGAAAAACAAATAAGATGAAAACAGATGCAGGAAATACAGACTCTTAATTATAGGAAACAAACTGAGTGTTGCTGCAGGGGAGGGGACAGGGGAGAGGATAACAGGGGACTGGCATGAAGGAGGGCACGTGGTGTCACGAGCACTGCGGTTTTCTCCAACTGGTGGATCTCTGAATTCTTCCTCTGAAAGTATAATACACTATACGTTAATTAATTGGGTTTAAATTAAATTAAGTTAAAAAATCAGTTGTATCAGAGCACGTTTCCTTCTGGACTCTCGGTTCTGCTCCTTCAGCTTATGCTGGGACCAACCCTCGTGGGTCTGGTTTGTTTAAGTAGGCATCAGGCCTGGTCCATGGACCAGCCCAGGGCTAGAAATAACGACCCCGAGATCAGGACCAGAGGTGAGGTCAGGAGTCGGATGCTTAACCGACGGAGACAGGCAGGGTCCCGAGGACAACACTGCTTTATCCTGTGTCTCTGTGACATCGTTTGAAATAGGAAAGTGCTGCGTCCCACTCTCCTGCTTCTCCAATACTGATTTGCTCTCCGGGGTCATTTGTGGGGGCGGATGGATGTTATGGGTTTTTCTTTTCCTATTTATAGGATCTGCCACCATGATTTGACAGGAATGACATTGAAATAGAGGGTGGCTTCAGGAACTGCGGACATTTTCACAAGATGAGGCTCCCAAACCACGAGCCCAAGATGGCCTCCCAGAGCCTGGTATGGCTCAGTACACAGTCCTCTGCTCCTTTGGTTCAGTCTCATTATTTATTCTCTGTGATGCTCCTGAGAAAGGAGTCACATCCGTCATTTCCTTCCTGAGTGCTCATTGTCAGGACACAGCAAGCCCCACAATAGAATAAAAACTGAGCCCAGGCCAAGGGCAGGAAGCCCCTATTAGAACAGATCTCAATGCCCTTGAAGGCGCCATATCAAAATGTAAACAGAACTTGAGGAATTGCTCCAGCCCTTCGGGAGATCCCCGAGACCAGCCTTTAAAACTAAGCTAAAACCCACCTCGGGGTCCAAGTCCCTGCTCCACTGTGTCGGGTATACATGGACACAAGCTCGAGCTTGTAAATAATCCCTCGTGTGTTTGCATCAGTGTCAGCTTCTCGGTGGTTTCTCGGATTCGCAATCTTGGGCACAACAGTCTAAGATGCAAAAACAAAACCAAAAGAAGCTCGGACGCAGGTAGAGTGAACGTAGGATTCTGAGAGAATCGTCGGAGACCCAGGGGCTTGGGAGCTCTTCTGTGGAGGCCCCAGCAGACTGGGGGGCAGGATGCTCAGCCCCACCAGAGGACCTAGAGACCCCACCCGCATCCCACCCATCAGGGCCTGGTCTCAGGGAGCAGCACAGCGCCACCTGCTGAAGCCCAGAGGCGCTAACGCCCACCCCGCCTCTGACCCCCACAGGTGCAACTCCCAGCAGATGTGCACCTGACAATCAGTGCCAAGGCCCATGCCCAGACCCCACACAGACCATTTGTTGTCACCAAGATGTCAGACCAGAGAGGCTGCAGAGCTTCAGCTCTGCCTCGAAAGTAGAGTCTAGATTCCTTTGTAGTTTGTGCTCTTTTTTCATTTATTTTCTTTGATTCTATTTTATTAATTGCCTTATTTTAACTTTTATGTATGTACCTTATATATTTCTTATTTTTACTTTCATGGTACTTTAATTGTGTTTCTTATTTTGGGATTTAGAATCTTTTAATGAGCAGGCCAAAATAATCTGGGGTTTTTTTTGGGGGGGGGAGGGCAGTTGTTATTGTTTGTCTTGGTTTTTCTTTTTCTGCCTTCTTTCTTTTCTGGAATAACTAATGAGATGGAGAAATTCTCCTCCATAAAATAACATGAGGTAGTACTCACAGGGAGGAAGTTCATCAATACACATATATGATATCTAACTACAGTTTAAAACAATGATTATAAAGATAGCAGCTGGGCTGGAAAAAGAGCACAGAAGAAAACTAGAGAATCCCTTACTGTAGAAATAAAAGAACTAAAATCTAGTCAGGCCAACGTTAAAAATGCTATAACTGAGATGCAGTCCCAAGTGGAAGCCTTAAAAACAAGAAACGTTATGGACCATAGAGACAGATTTGGGGAATTCAGCCACTTATTAAAACAATAACATTCATATAATAGGAGACTCAGAAGATGAAGAGAGAGAAAAGGTGGGCCTTGCTCAGCCATTAGAATTGACAAATACCCACCATTTGCTTCAAGGTGGATGGAACTGGAAGGTATTATACTGAGTGACGTAAGTCAATCGGAGAAGGACAAACATTGTATGTTCTCATTCATTTGGGGAATATAGATAATAGTGAAAGGGAATATAAGGGAAGGGAGAAGAAATGAGTGGGAAATATCAGAAAGGGAGACAGAACATAAAGACTCCTAACTCTGGGAAAAGAACTAGGGGTGATTGAAGGGGAATTGGGCGGTGGGTGGGGGTGAATGGGTGACGGACACTGAGGGGGGCACTTGACGGGATGAGCACTGGATGTTATTCTGTATGCTGGCAAATAGAACACTAATAAAAAGTCAATTTATTATTAAAAAAAAGAAAGAAACAAAGAGTGGCACCTGGGTTGCTCAGTCAGTTAAGCTTCTGTCTTAGGCTTGGATCATGATCCAGGTCACAAGGTAGGCTCCCTGTTCAGCTGGGAACCTGCTTCTCTCTCTCCCTCTGTCCCACTCGCTCATGCTTTTTCTCTCCTCACTCTCTCAAATAAATAAATAATATCTTTGAAAAAAACAATCAAACAAACCTAGAGGGAAGAGAAATCTCCTATGTAGAAGAATTTCAAACAATTTGTGCAGACATTCCACCGTCAAGTTCATGAGCATAGCTTCCCACTCTTATGTGTGCAATACACATAGTAACTTCCTTCTACAAAATATATTATGAAAAACTTAAAATAGTAATGATAATATAATAATGATAATAATAATAATAATAATAATAAATAATCAGTTTACTACGGAGAAAGCTGACAAACCCTACTTCAGCAAGATGACCAGAACGATGCCAAGACTGATAAATCATGTAGATAGTATCTATTCTTTGTATGATATAATGAAAATGGCAGTATATCTCTGTATATAATCTACAGAAATATTTCAATCATGATATAAACAACAGACATGTCCCAACTGAGGGAAATTTTACAAAATAATCTACTTCTCAAAGTGTTCCAGTTCAACAAATCAAGGAAAGGCTGAAAGACTGTCACAATTAGAGGAGCCTGAGAAAATAGGAGGACAAATGGAATGTCATATGAGGGGTGGTAACTTAGCAAAATCTAAGGAAATCTGAATAAAGTATGGTCTTTGGTTAATGCGAATATTTTAATATTGATTCATTAGCTAATATTTGTACCATACTAATATAAGATATCAATAATTGGAGAAGTTGAGTGCAAGTGCATGCGAATGCTCTGTACTATCTTCTCAATTTTCCTATAAATCTTTGGTTTTTTCCTAATAAATAAGATTTATTTTGAAAATTGACTAAAATGAATCAGGCTCCAAGTGTGAAGACATTTTAAGAATCGTTGAATTAATTTTGCCTTATTCTTAAAGAGTTCCTTCCATGGGAACAAAGTAAGAATTTTAGATCAGAAGGAAAGAAAAACACTTAGGAACACGTATAATGCCTCCTCAACCTGAAAAGCAGGAATGGATAATAAATAGCAAAAATCAGATAAAAATAATTCTAGTATAATAGACACCATATTGCAAGTGCGTTTAAAATTAGCAATGTATAACATTTATTTCCCTGACATTTGTCTTCCAGAGAGTTCACAGTGTTTCAGTGTCAGTTAAAAAAGGTGAAGAATCTCAGGGAAGAATCCTTCACATAATAATAGGACCATTGTAATAATGTCTCTCAGTTCTTTCCAAATCCATAAAGATGCATTTCCTGATGAGTGACTGAGCTGTGAAGAAAGAGAAGACATTCCCTCATCCCTCTGATTACTTGTGTCAGAATATTTTAAGCATAATACTACGGATAGTAAATTATCCTTATTAACAGGAAATACATCTCAGATTGGAATCTGAGCAATCAGAAGTGCAGAGAAAAAACACTTTGACTCGCTCTTCATCTTATAAAGACAAAGGACAGCTTTTCTTTTTTTTTAATTTTTATTTATTTATGATAGTCAGAGAGAAAGAGAGAGAGGCAGAGACATAGGCAGAGGGAGAAGCAGGCTCCATGCACTGGAAGCCCGATGTGGGATTCGATCCCAGGTCTCCAGGATCGCGCCCTGGGCCAAAGGCAGGCGCCAAACCGCTGCGCCACCCAGGGATTCCCGGACAGCTTTTCTATGTACAAAGTCAGTTGTTAAGATAGCCTCAGGGAGTAAGAGTCTGCAGCATCGAATCCCGCTGCAGAACTGGGACGCCCAGGAGCCAGGTCTTCCTGATTCCAAATCCCAGGGCCTGTCCCCCAACACACGCTGCCAGGCTGAGGTCATTTGCAATTGCTCTCTTAGGAGCTCCTGGGAAGGGGGTAGGAGCTAGCTAGGATGGGAATGGACGCAAGGAGGCCGAGAAAATGAAGGCCTTTCCACTTTAAGTTCAGCGTTCGAAAACATCAAGCCATCCCAGGACCCTGTGAAGAAGAGCTGAAATTTACATTACTTCAGTTGCAGGAAAAAAACAAAAGTTTACAGCTTATTGCCCTGGAAAGCCCCACAATAGAATAAGAACTGAGCCCATGCCAAGGGCTGGAAGCACCTATTAGAATGAGAACAGAGCTCAATGCCCTTGAGGGCCCCATATCAAAATGTAAACAGAACTTGAGGAATTGTTCCAGCCCTTCTGGAGGTCCCTGAGACAAGCCCTTAAAACTAAGCTAAAACCCAACTCAGGGTCCAGGTCCCTGCTCCACTGTGTTGGGTTCGGGTGTACTTGAACACAAGCTCGAGTTTGGAAATCAACCCTCATTTGTTTGCATTGTGTCAACTCCGTATGGTTCTCAGATTCCGCAATCTTGGGCCAACATCCCATGTCCCCTCCCACCTGAGCTGAACCCCTATGCCCTCCAACCCAGGCTGTCCCTCAGTCACCACCCCGCCCAGAACAGCTGGGCACAGGCCCTCACGCAGTTACACGGGCACAGTGGGCACTCCCGCCATCCCCAGCCTCCCAGAGGAAGGAAGGAGTTTTCTGCAGGACACACTCCCATGGTTGCCCCAGGGCCCCCTGACCAGCAAAGCGGCTCGTGACAGGTCAGGGTCTGTATCACTGATGCCTGCTCCTCCTCCCCGGTTTTCCCACAGAAAATGAAGGAGGAGGCCCTGGTCTCCTCCTAGGACATCACGCAGGTAGACCTGGACGTCAACAGGACATTCAGCAGTCACATCATGTTTTGGTACTACTACAGGGTAGTACCCTACAGGGTAGGGTGAGGCTGAGGGGCCAGGGGGGATTGGGCTCCGGGGGAGGACCAGGGGCTTCTGGGTCGGGAACACAGGGCTTCCGAGGCCGGGAGAAGAACAGCACCAGCAACACACACTGCATGGTAAGTCTTTCTGAAGTACTTATGTCTTTAACATGATCCCTCT
>NC_049233.1:0-34827 GCF_011100685.1 Canis lupus familiaris | reverse complement strand
AAATTACCGTATGGTTGCATTCATAGGTGAAATTAAAGAAGCAAAGCAGATGGGCATCTGTGAAGGAAGGAAAAACAAATAAGATGAAAACAGAGATGAGGAAAAAAGACTCAATCACAAAACAAACTTAGGGTCGCTGGAGGGGAGGGGAGTGGAGGGAGAGGGTAACTGGTAGATGGGCATGAAGGAGGGCACGTGATGTCATGAGCCCTGGTTTTTTTTTTTGTTTTTTTTTAATTTTTTTAATTTTTATTTATTTATGGTAGTCACAGAGAGAGAGAGAGGCAGAGACACAGGCAGAGGGAGAAGCAGGCTCCATGCACTGGGAGCCCGACGTGGGACTCGATCCCGGGTCTCCAGGATCGCGCCCTGGGCCAAAGGCAGGCGCCAAACCGCTGTGCCACCCAGGGATCCCCGAGCCCTGGTTTTATCTCCAACTGGCGAATCCCTGAATTCTACCTCTGAAAGTATAATACACTATACTCTTAATTAATTGGGTTTAAATTAAATTAAGTTTAAAAAATCAGTTGACGGTATCGGAGTGCATTTTCTTCCAGGCTCTCTATTCTGCTCCTTCAGCTTATGCCAGAACAACACCCCTGTGGGATTGGTTTGTTTAAGTAGGCTCCATGCCTCGTCCACAGTTCAGCACAGGGCTAGAATTCATGACCCCGAGATCAAGACCAAGGGTGAAGTCAGGAGTCGGATGCTTAACCAATGGAGCCAGCCGGGGCCCGAGAACCACACTGCTTTATCCTGTGTCTCTGTGACATTGTTTGAAATAGGAAAGTGGAGGGAGGGGCAAGATGGCGGAAGAGTAGTGTTCCCAAATCACCTGTCCCCACCAAATTACCTAGATAATCTTCATCATCCTGAAAATCTATGAATTCGGCCTGAGATTTAAAGAGAGACCAGCTGGAATGCTACAGTGAGAAGAGTTCGCACTTCTATCAAGGTAGGAAGAGGGGGGAAAAGAAATAAAGAAACAAAAGGCATCCAAGGGGGAGGGGCCCCACGAGGTGCCGGGCTAAGGCTGGGGCGAGTGCCCCCAGGACAGGAAAGCTCTGTCCTGGAGAAGCAGGAGCTTCACCAATCTTCCTGGGTGGAAAGGCACCCGCAGGGAGTTGGAGCAGGATGCCAAGATGGCGGGGATGCCCTCGGGCTCCCTGGAACACTAACAGACACCTGCGCACCCAGGAGACTGCACCATACCCCGCGGCCGAGCTCCCTAAAAGACTGCAGGGCCCACGGCTGGACCCGGAGCAGCTCAGAGGGGCTCGGGCGGCGGCTCCGCATGGAGGGGGCTGCGAGGCCAGGAGCAGCTCGGAGGGGGCTCCAGCAGAGGAAGAGGATCCCTGCGGAGAGGGCTGCGGGACTCTGGGACCAGCTCAGAGGGGCTCGGGCGGCAGCGCCGCAGAGGCGGCTGTGTGGCCGGGAGGGGGAATCCAACAGCGCAGGCACTGGAGCACAGGGTGCCAGGACACAGCCCAGGATTTGGCCTCCCCCTGGGACAGGCAGAGCCCGGGAAGGCCCACGACAGCTAGGACGCTTCTGCCCAGAGCTGAGCAGATCAGCGTCCCCGCCTTGGCACCTCCAGGTCCTGCAGAGGGAGAGCTCCATAGTTACTGTGGGAGCTGAATCCAGGGCTCCAGAGCTGCCAGCGTCACTGGGATGGTTCCTCCTGGGGCCTCACGGGTTAAACAACCTCCACTGAGCCCTGCACCAGGCAGAGGGCAGAGCAGCTCCCTCAAGAGCTAACACCTGAAATCAGCACAACAGGCCCCTCCCCCAGAAGACGAGCTAGACGGACAAGTTCCAGGGGAAGTCAACAGACTTAAAGTATACAGAATCCAAAGATACTTTCCCGTGTTTTTTTCTTTTCTTTTCTTTTCTTTTCTCTTCTCTTCTTTTCTTTTCTTCTTTCTTTTTGATTTGTTGCATCCCCCACCCTTTATTCCTTTCTTTTTCTTTCTCTTTTTCTTCTTTTTTCTTTTTCTTCCTTTTCTCTTTTTCTCTTTTCTTTCCTTCTTTCTCTCCTCTCTTTTTCTCCTTTTCCCAATACAATTTTTTTTGGCCCCTCTGCACTGAGCAAAATGAATAGAAGGAAAACCTCACCTCAAAAGAAATAATCAGAAACAGTCCTCTCTCCTAAGAGTTACAAAATCTGGATTACAATTCAATGTCAGAAAGCCAATTCAGAAACACTATTATACAGCTACTGGTGGCTCTAGAAAAAAGCACAAAGGACTCAAGAGACTTCATGACTGCAGAATTTAGATACAATCAGGCAGAAATTAAAAATCAATTGAATGAGATGTAATCCAAACTAGAAGTCCTAACGACGAGGGTTAAGGAGGTGGAAGAACGAGTGAGTGACATAGAAGACAAGTTGATGGCAAAGACGGAAACTCAGGAAAAAATAGACAGACAATTAAGAGAGCAAGAAGACAGATTAATGGAAATAAACAACAGCCTGAGGAAGAAAAACCTACTTGTAATTGGGGTTCCCGAGGGTGCTGACAGGGGCAGAGGGCCAGAATATGTATTTGAACAAATCATAGCTGAAAAGAATCCTAATCTGGGAAGGGAAACAGGCATTCAGATCCAGGAAATAGAGAGATCCCCCCCTAAAATCAATAAAAACCATCCAACACCTCGACCTTTAATAGTAAAGCTTGCAAACTCCAAAGATAAAGAGAAGATCCTTAAAGCAGCAAGAGACAAGAAATCCCTGACCTTTATGGGGAGGAGCATTAGGGTAACAGCATACCTCTCCACAGTGACATGGCAGCCCAGAAAGGGCTGGCAGGACATATTCAGGGTCCTCCATGAGAAGAACATGCAACCAAGAATACTTTATCCAGCAAGGCTCTCATTCAAAATGGAAGGAGAGATAAAGAGCTTCCAAGACAGGCAGGAACTGAAAGAATATGTGACCTCCAAACCAGCTCTGCAAGAAATTTTAAGGGGGACTCTTAAAATTCCCCATTAAGAAGAAGTTCAGTGGAACAATCCACAAAAACAAGGACTGAATAGATGTCATGATGACACTACACTCATATCTGTGGATAGTAACTCTGAACGTGAACGGGCTTAATGACCCCTTCAAAGGCGCAGGGTTTCAGACTGGATAAAAAAGCAGGACCCAACTATTTTCTGTCTACAAGAGACTCATATTAGACAGAAGGACACCTACAATCTGAAAATAATGGGTTGGAGAACCATTTACCATTCAAATGGTCCTCAAAAGAAAGCAGCGGTAGCCATCCTTATATCAGAGAAACTAAAATTTACCCCGAAGACTATAGTGAGAGATGAAGACAGACACTAAATCATACTTAAAGGATCTATCCAACAAGAGGACTTAACAATCCTCAATATACATTCCCCGAATATTGGAGCTGCCAAATATTTAAACCAATTAATAACGAAAGTGAAGAAATACTTAGATAATAATTATCTTATACTTGGTGACTTCAATCTAGGTCTTTCTACCCTCGATAGGTCTTCTAAGCACAACATCTCCAAAGAAACGAGAGCTTTAAATGATACACTGGAGCAGATGGATTTCACAGATATCTACAGAACTTTACATCCAAACTGAACTAAATAAACATTATTCTCAAGTGCACATGGAACTTTCTCCAGAATAGACCACATACTGGATCACAAATCGCGTCTGAACTGATACCAAAAGATTCAGATCATCCCCTGCATATTCTCAGACCATAATGCCTTGAAATTAGAACTAAATCATAACAAGAAGTTTGGAAGGACTTCAAACATTTGGAGGTTAAGGACCATCCTGCTGAAAGATGAAAGGATCAACCAGGAAATTGAGGAAGAATTAAAAAGGTTCATGGAATCTAATGAGAATGAAGATACAAATGTTCAAAATCTTTGGCATGCAACAAAAGCAGTCCTAAGGGGGAAATACATCACAATACAAGCATCCATTCAAAAACTGGAAAGAACTCAAATACAAAAGCTAACCTTACTCATAAAGGAGCTAGAGAAAAAAACAGCAGCTAGATCCTACACCCAAAAGAATAAGAGATTTAATTAAAATTTGAGCAGACCTCAAGGAAATTGAGACCACAATAAATGTGGAACAGATCAACAAAACCAGGAGTTGGTTCTTTAAAAGAATTAATAACATACATAAACCATTAGCCAGTCTTCTTAAAAAGAAGAGAGACAAGCCTCAAATTAATAAAATCATGAATGAGAAAGGAGAGATCACTACCAACACAAGTAAATACAAACGATTTTTAAAACATATTATGAACAGCTATACGGAAATAAATTAGGCAATCTAGAAGAAATGGACGCATTCCTGGAGCCACAAACTACCAAAACTGGAACAGGAAGAAATAGAAAACCTAAACAGGCCAATAACCAGGGAGGAAATTGAAGCAGTCATCCAAAACCTCCCAAGTCACGAAAGTCCAGGGCCAGATGGCTTCCCAGGGGAAATCTATCAAACGTTTAAAGAAACCATACCTATCCTATTAAAGCTGTTTGGAAAGATAGAAAGAGATGGAGTACTTCCAAATTCGTTCTATGAAGTCAGCATCACCTTAATTCCAAAACCAGACAAAGACCCCACCAAAGAGGAGAATACAGACCAATATCCTTGATGAACATGGATGCAAAAATTCTCAACAAGATACTAGCCAATAGGATCCAACAATACATTAAGAATATTATTCACCATGACCAAGTAGGATTTATCCCCGGGACAAAAGGATGGTTCAACACTCGTAAAACAATCGATGTGATTCATCATATCAGCAAGAGAAAAACCAAGAACCATATGATCCTCTCATTAGAAGCAGAGAAAGCATTTGACAAAATAGAGCATCTATTCCTGATCAAAACAGTTCAGAGCGTAGGGATAGAGGGAACATTCCTCGACATCTTAAAAGCCATCTACGAAAAGCCCACAGCAAATATCATTCTCAATGGGGCAGCACTGGGAACCTTTCACCTAAGATCAGGAATAAGACAGGGATATCCACTCTCACCACTGCTATTCAACATAGTATTGGAAATCCTAGCCTCAGCAATCAGACAACGAAAGACATTAAAGGCATTCAAATTGGCAAAGAAGAAGTCAAACTCTCCCTCTTTGCTGATGACATGATACTCTACCTAGAAAACCCAAAACCCTCCCCCACAAGATTGCTAGAACTCATACTGCAATTTGGTAGCATGGTAGGATACAAAATCAATGCCCAGAAATCAAAGGCATTTCTATACACTAACAATGAGACTGAAGAAAGAGAAATTAAGGAGTCAATCTCATTAACAATTGCACCCAAATCATACGATACCTAGGAATAAACCTAACCAAGGAGGTAAATGATCTATACCCTAAAAACTATAGAAAACTTCTGAAAGAAATTGAGGAACACACAAAGAGATGGAAAAATATTCCATGCTCATGGATTGGCAGAATTAATATTGTGAAAATGTCAATGTTACCCAGGCAATGTACACGTTTAATGCAATCCCTATCAAAATACCATGGACTTTCTTCAGAGAGTTAGAACAAACTATTTTAATATTTGTGTGGAATCAGAAAAGACCCCGAAAAGCCTGGGGAAATTTATTTTATTTTATTTTGTTTATTTTATTTTATTTTATTTATTTTATTTTATTTTATTTTTTATTTATTTATGATAGTGACACAGAGAGAGAGAGAGAGGCAGAGGCACAGGCAGAGAGAGAAGCAGGCTCCATGCACCGGGAGCCCGACGTGGGGCTCCATCCCGGGTCTCTAGGATCGTGCCCTGGGCCAAAGGCAGGTGCCAAACCGCTGCGCCACCCAGGGATCCAAGCCAGGGGAATTTTAAAAAAGAAAACTATATCTGGGGGCACCACATGCCAGATTTCAGCTTGTACTACAAAGCTGTGGTCATCAAGACAGTGTGGTACTGGCACAAAAACAGACACATAGATCAATGGAACAGAATACAACCCAGAAGTGGACCTTGAACTTTATGGTCAACTAATATTCGATAAAGGAGGAAAGACTATCCATTGGAAGAAAGACAGTCTCTTCAGCAGATGGTACTGGGAAAATTGGACATCCACAGTCAGAAGAATGAAACTAGACCACTCTCTTTCACCATAAACAAAGAAAAACTCAAAATGGATGAAAAATCTAAATGTGAGACAAGAGTCTATCAAAATCATAGAGAAGGGATCCCTGGGTGGCGCAGCGGTTTGGCGCCTGCCTTTGGCCCAGGACGCGATCCTGGAGACCCGGGATCGAATCCCACATCGGGCTCCCGGTGCATGGAGCCTCCTTCTCCCTCTGACTGTGTCTCTGCCTCTCTCTCTCTCTGTGACTATCATAAATAAATAAAAATTAAAAAAAAATCATAGAGAACACAGGCAACACCCGTTTTAAACTTGGCCACAGCAACTTCTTGCAAGGTACATCTATGAAGGCAAAAGAAACAAAAGCAAAAATGAACTATTGTGACTTCATCAAGATAAGAAGCTTTTGCACAGCAAAGGATACAGTCAACAAAACTAAAAGACAACCTACAGAATGGGAGAAGATATTTGCAAAAGACGTATCAGATAAAGGGCTAGTTTCCAAGATCTATAAAGAACTTCTTAAAATCAACACCAAAGAGACAAACAATCCAATCATGAAATGGGCAAAAGACATGAAGAGGAATCTCACCGAGGAAGACATTGACATGGCCAACATGCACATGAAAACATGCTCTGCATCACTTGCCCTTAGGGATATACAAATCAAAACCACAATGAGATACCATGTCACACCAGTGAGAATGGGGAAAATTAAGGCAGGAAAACACAAATGTTGGAGAGGATGCGGAGAAAAGGGAACCCTCTTACACTGCTGGTGGGAATGTGAACTGGTGCAGTCACTCTGGAAAACTGGGTGGAGGTTCCTCAAAGAGTTAAAAATAGACCTGCCCGATGACTCAGCAATTGCACTATTGGGGATTTACCCCAAAGATTCAGATGCAATGAAACGCCGGGACACCTGCACCCCGATGTTTATAGCAGAATGTCCACAATAGCCAAACTGTGGCAGGAGCCTCGGTGTCCATCGAAAGATGAATAGATAAAGAAGATGTGGTTTATGTATACAATGGAATATTACTCAGCCATTAGAAACGACAAATACCCACCATTTGCTTCAACGTGGATGAAACTGGAGGGTATTATGCTGAGTGAAGTAAGTCAATTGGAGAAGGACAAACATTATATGTTCTCATTCATTTGGGGAATATAAATAATAGTGAAAGGGAACATAAGGGAATGGAGAAGAAACGTTTGGGAAATACCAGAAAGGGAGAGAGATCATAAAGACTCCTAACTCTGGGAAAAGAACTAGGGGTGCTGGAAGGGGAGGAGGGCAGGGGGTGGGGGTGAATGGGTGACGGGCACTGAGGGGGACACTTGACTGGATGAGCACTGCGTCTTATTCTGTATATTGGTCAATTGAACACCAATAAAAAATAAATTTATTTTTAAAAAAAGATCAAACAACTACATATTTATGCTGCCAACATGGGAGTACCGAAATATAGAAACCAATTAACAACAAACGTACAGGAACACACTGATAATAATACAATGACAGGGGATTTTAACACCCACTTATGGCAATGGACCGATCGTCTATGCAGAAAATCAACAGGGAAACAATAGCCTTGACACACTGGACCAAAGAGACTCAACAGATATAGTCTGAACATTTCTTCCTAAAGCAGAATACACATTCTTTTCAAGTGCACAGGGGACATTCTCCAGAATAGATTATATCATGGACCACATATCAGCCCTCAACAGGTACAACAGGTACAAGAAGGATGGTATCATACCATGTACATTTTCGGACCACGACACTATGAAACTCGAGGTCGACAGTAAGAAAAAATTTGGACAGACCAAAAATTCGTGGAGATTATGATCATCCTACTAGAGAATGAATGGAGCAACCAGGAAATTAACGAGGAAATTTAAAACAAATGAAAATAAGGGATCCCTGGGTGGCGCAGCAGTTTGGCGCCTGCCTTTGGCCTGGGGCGTGATCCTGGAGACCCGGGATCAAATCCCACGTCGGGCTCCCGGTGCATGCAGCCTGCTTCTCCCTCTGCCTGTGTCTCTGCCTCTCTCTCTCTGTGACTATCATGAATAAATAAATAAAATCTTTAAAAAAAATAAAAGAAAATGAAAACATGTTTCTTCAAATCTCTAGGATGTAGCAAAGACAGTCCTTAGAGGGAAGTAGATAGCGATATAGTCCTACCTCAAGAAACAAGAAGTCTCCAATACACAACCCAACACTACACCTAAAGGAGCTGGAAAAGGAATAGGAAACAAAGCCTAAAGCCTACAGAAGGGAAAAATAAAGATGAGAGCAGAAATAAACAATACAGAAACAACAAAACAGTAGAATAGAATAATGAAACTAAGAACTGGTTCTTCAAAATAACTAAGAAAATGGATCAAGCCCTAGCCAGTCTTATCAACAAGAAAACAGAAAAGAACTAAATAAATAAAATCACAAAAGAGAGAAGAGAAGATCACAATCAACACCAGAAAAATAAGACAATTATAAGGGAATACTATGAAAGATTATACACTAACAACCTGGGAGACCTGGAATAAATGGACAAATCCCTAGAAATGTATAAATGAGCAAAACTGAAATAGGAAGAAATAGAAAATGTGAACATACCCATAACTAGCAAAGGAATTTAATCAGCAAGGCACCTGGGTGCCTCAGTGGTTGAGCATCTGCTTTGGCTCAGGTCATGATCCCGGGGTCCTGGGGAATCATGTCCCACATCAGGCTCCCTGCATGGAGACTCATTTTCCCCCTGCCTATACCCTTGCCTCTCTGTGTCTCACATGAATACATAAATAAAATCTTTAAAAAAGAAAAAAAGATAAATGATGAGAAAGGACCCAAATAAAATCAACAAAAAAAAATAAAATAAAATCACAAATGAGATAAGAGAAATAACAACCAACACTAGAGAAATACAAACATAAGAGAACATTATGAAAAATTATATGCCAGCAACCTAGAACCTGGAAGAAATAGATCAATTCCTGGAAATATATAACATAGCAAAAATGAAAAAGGAAGAAATAAGAAACTTGAACACACAGATAACCAGCAACGAAACTGAATCAGCAATCAAGAATCTCCCAACAGGAGACGCTTAGATCAATAGAATAGAATGGAATGGAATGCCGAAACAAGATACAAACCTGTAACTCTATGATCCATTAATCGACAACAAGGCAGGAAGGAATATCCAATGGCACAAAGACAGTCTCTTCAAAAAACCCTAACCCTGACCCCAGGATAAGAACAAATAGTGTTGGGAAAACCAGGCAGCCACATGCAGAAGAATGAAACGGGACCACTTTCTTACACCATATATATAAAAAAATAAATTCAAAATGGATGAAAGACCTAAATGTGAGACCTGAAACCATAAAAAGAAGAAAAGATAGGCAGCAACGTCTTTGACGTTGGCCATTGGATCTTCTTTCTAGATATGCCTCTGAGTTGAGGGAAACAAAAGCAAAAATATTATTGGGACTTCATCAAATTCACAAGCTTCTGCAAAGTGAAAGAAACAACCAACGCTAAAAGGCAACATACAAAATGAAAGGAGATATTTGTAAACAACACATCCAATAAACAGTTAGTATGCAAAATACGTAAAGCAAATATAAATCTCAGCATCCTAAACACAAATTATCCAACTGCAGATGGGCAGAAGACATGAATGGACTTTGTCTCTGACAAGACATCCAGATGGCCACCAGACACCGAAAGACACTCAGCGTCACCCATCATCAGGGAAATGCAAATGAAAACCACAATAAGATGTCACCTGACAGCCGTCAGAATGGCTAAAATTAACAACAGAAGAAACAACAGGTGTTGTTGAGGCTATAGAGAAGAGGGAGCCCCCGGACACTCCTGGTGGACATGCGAACAGGTGCAGCCACTGTGGAAAACACTGTGGGGGTCCTAGAGACGTTAAAAATAGGGGATCCCTGGGTGGTGCAGCGGTTTGGCACCTGCCTTTGGCCCATGTCGCGATCCTGGTGACACGGGATCAAATCCCACGTTGGACTCACAGTGCACGGAGCCTGCTTCTCCCTCTGCCTGTGTCTCTGCCTCTCTCTCTGTGACTATCATAAAAAAATTAAAAAAAGAAGTTAAACATAGAGCTGCCCTACGATTCCAAAATTGCAGAGCTAGGTATTTACCCCAAGGATACAAAAGTCGTACAGTAGATTCCAAGTGGGACACGCAGCCCAGTGTTTGTAGCAGCATTATCAACAACAGCCAAACTGTGGATACAGCCCAGATGTCCATCGAGTGATGAATAGGCAGAGACGATGTGGTAAATATACCAACTGCGACATCACCGGGTCATCAGAAGCGATGAAATGAAGCCATTTCCAATGACGTGGGAGAAGTGGAAAGGACTTATGCTCAAGGAACTCAGTCAGTCAGAGAAAGATACCAAATACCATACAATTGCATTCACATGTGAATTTTAAGAAACCAGACAAACTGGCAAAGGGGCACAGGGGGGATGAGAGAATCAAACAAAAAAACACTTTCTTAACCACAGAGAATAAACTAATAAATACCAGAGGAAGGTGAGGGGGATGGGGAATCAGGGGATGGGGATAGTGGAGGGCACCTGTGGCCAGTACCAGGCGTTGTATCCAAGGGTTGAATCACTATATGGTAAACCTGAAACTATATCATTCTGTGTATACAAACAGGAATTCAAGTAAAACTTTATTTTTTTTTAATTTTTATTTATTTATGATAGTCACAGAGAGAGAAAGAGAGGCAGAGACACAGGCAGAGAGAAGCAGGCTCCATGCACCGGGAGCCCGACGTGGGAATCGATCCTGGGTCTCCAGGATCGCGCCCTAGGCCAAAGGCAGGCACCAAACCGCGGCCCCACCCAGGGATCCCCAAGTAAAACTTTAAAATAATAATAGGTAGTATTGATGAAACATGTACGCACTAGAGATAAAATCAGAAAGGCAACTGAAAATCCAAATAAAGAGTCTTTAGAGCCACAAATCCCCTCCTTAGCTCAGCTCGGGAGAAGCCTGCTATGTCTATTCTGACCCCATCAGAAGGCTGGATTTTGATTCTCTGGGGAGGCCACTGACTTGGTGGAGTCAGGCTATCTTTGAACCCAAAACCTAAATAGAGTGCATAAAACTAAACGACCCAAGATGCTAGGAGTCCCAGTGCAGGCACATGCCAGACCCAAACTCTAACCATACACAGACAAAACCCTAACCCTACACTTAATCCTAATGTTAACCTAGCCCTTAAACAAGACCCATCACTAATCGAAGAACAAACACAAACCCCAAGACCAAAACACATTCACTGAACCTTTCTGCCAACCCTCATCCTAACTCCTAAATGTAGGTTCACCTAAACTTAGGTTTCCTTAACTCTGACCCCTACCTTAAATCTAACCCGAAACTTAACCTCTAACCCTAACCTTAAAATAAGGTATTCAAATCCTATTCCTAACCTTAACCTGTACCCTAACCCTAAACCTCTAATACTAATCCTATCTCATACCCCAAACTGTACCCTAACCCGTACCCTAAAACCAACCCCTAACCCACTCCCTAACCTTATATCTTACCCTTTTCCAAAACCGTACCCTGACCCTGACCTGACTCTAACCCTAACCTGTAACCAAACACTAACCCTAACCCTAGCCCTAACCCCTATCCTAATCCTAACCCTCGCTCTAACCCTAAACCTAGCCCTAAGTTTAACTGTAACCCTTAACTCTAACCCCTAACTCTGACCCCTAACCATAACTCAACCCTAACCCCTAACCCTAACTGCAAACCTAAGCCCAACCCTAACTCTAACGATAACCCTAACCCCAACTCCTAACCTCCTGCCCTAATCCCTAGAGCCTACACCCTAACCCTAACACTAAATCCTGTCCCTTACCCTAACCCCCATCCTAACTCATAACACTGACAAATACCCTTATGCCTCACCTAACCTCTAATTCGTAACCATAAGCATAATCACTAACCCCTAACATCTAACCTAAGGCTAACCACCAACTTCCTCCCCTCCCCTCACCCTACCATTCATTCTATCCTTTCACTTACCCTGTGGTTCTGAGGAGTCCCTTCTGATGTGGAAGTGGCCCCCAACAGCTCCTCCAGATTCCTCCAAGGGGTCCTGAGGAAGCCAGGCTCCTGTGAGTGCGACGTGGCCCCACGTGTTCTTGAGTCATAGTCAGCGGGTCCTGAGGACATTGGGTCTCCTGTCACTGTGGACTATGCCTCACATCCTCTGGAAGCCTCACAGCAGGTCCTCAGGAGGCCGGGGGCTCCTGTCACCCTGGACATGGCCCCACGTCCCCCAGAAAACTCACCGCGGGTCCTGAGGAGGCTGTGGGCTCCTGTCAGCATACACGCAGCCCCTTATGTCCCGAAGCCAAAGTGCAGGTCCTGAGGAAGACAGGGTACCTGTCAGCATTGACATGGCCCCACATTTTCCTCAAGCCTCACCATAAGACCTGAGGAGGCTGGGGGCTCCTGTCAGCATGGATGTGGCCCTAAATCTTCCCAAAACTTTCCAGTGGGTCCTGAGGAGGCTGGAGACTCCTGTCACTGTGGATGTGGCACCCACATATTTCTTAGGCCTCACCACAGGCCCTGACAGAGCTGGGGTCTTCTGTCCACATGGACGCATCCATATATTTCCCCAAGTCTACACCAGGGGTCCTGAGGAAGTCAGCGTCCTGCTGTGTCCATGTGGCCCCAAATCCTCCCGAAATGTCGCCGAGGGTTCTGAGGAGGCTGGGGCTCCTGTAACCATGAATGCGGCCCCCAGCTTCCAGAAGCCTCATCTTATGTCCTGAGGGACCCGGGAGCTCCTGCCAGAGTGAACGCGTCGCCACATCTTCCTGAAGCCTCCCCACAGGTCCTGAGGCAGCTCAGGGACTCCTGTCAGTGTGGATGCAGGCCCATTTCTTCCTGAAGCCTCCCCGCGGGTCGTGAGGCTGCTCAGGGGCGCCTCTCAGCGTGGATGTGGGCCCACAATTTCCTGAAACCTCCCTGCGGGTCCTGAGGTGCTCAGGGCTCCTGTCAGCGTGAATGTGGGCCCACATCTTCCAGAAGCCTCCCTGCGGGTCCTGAGGCGGCCCAGGGGCTCCTGTCAGGGTGGATGTGGGCCCACATATTCCTAAAGCCTCATCGCGGGTCTTGAGGAGACCGGGGTTCCTGTCAGCATGAATGTGGCCCAATTTCCCCCTGAAGACTCCCCGCAGGTCCTGAGGAGGCTGCAGCTCATCAGCATAGACGCGTCCCCATGTCTTCCGCAGGCCTCCCCAGCACAGGCTGGCTCCTGTTAGTGCAGGCAGAGGAGGCCTACTGCACATGTGTGCCCCATGGGAGGGGCCTGGGCTCAGGCGCCCCCTGCGGGATGCTCAGGCGCTACAGGAGACTGTGCAGGAGGGAGCGGGTGCTCTCTGGGCTGCACCTGCCTCCTTTCAGGCTTCATCTGGGGCCTGTTAGCTTTGGAAACATCTCACTGAAAAGGAGCCCAACACCCGGCTTCCCCAGAAATACTTAAGGACAAGGAATTGGAGCCCACAGGATATGAAATGAAATGTGGACCAGACTTTTACCACGTCCTGCAAAACTCACTCAACCCTCTTCCACTGTGGGCGGGACCGCGGGTTGGTGCAGCCGCCCTGGAAACAGTGTGGAGGCCCCTCAGGAAGTTACAAATAGAGCCGCCCTGCAACCAGCAGGTGAACGGCCTGGAGCTCACTCTGAAGATACAGATGCAGTGAGACTTGGGACACCTGCACCCCAATGTCCACAGCAGCCGAGTCCACAGTAGCCACACTGTGGGAGGAGCCTCGGTGTCCTCTGCCAGATGATGGATAAAGAGGATGGGAGATAGATGGTGGTCATAGAGAGAGGAATGGAACTCAGCTATCAAAGAGAAGGAAATCTTGCCATTTGCAATGATGTGGATAGAACTAAAGGGATCATGTTAAGTGAAGTAACTCACTCGGAAAAGAGAATGACGTGTGGTTTCATTCATAGGTGGAATTAAAGAAGCAAAGCAGATGAACAACTGTAAAGGGAAGGAAAAACAAATAAGATGAAAACAGATGCAGGAAATACAGACTCTTAATGATAGGAAACAAACTGAGGGTCACTGGAGGGGGCGGATAACAGGGTACTGGCATGAAGGAGGTCACGTGATGTCACGAGCACTGCTATTATCTCCACCTGGTGAATCCCTGAATTCTTCCTCTGAAAGTATAATACGCTATACGTTAATTAATTGGGTTTAAATTAAGTTAAAAAAATCAGTTCTATCAGAGCACATTTCCTTCTGGACTCTCTGTTTTGCTCATTCAGCTTATGCCGGGACCACCCCCCGTGGGTCTGGTTTGTCTAAGTAGGCTCCACACCTCGTCCATGGCCCAACACAGTCCTGGAACTCACGACCCCTGAGATCAGGACCGGAGGTGAGGTCAGGAGTTGGATGCTTAACTGAGGGAGCCAGCCGGGGGCCCGAGAACCACACTGCTTTATCCTGTGTCTCTGTGACATCTTTTGAAATAGGAAAGTGCTGCGTCCCACTCTGTCATGCTTCTCCAATACTGATTTGCTGTCCGGGGTCATTTGTTGTGGGGGTTGGATGTTATGGGTTTTGTTTTTTTTCCTATTTCTAAGATCTGCCACCATGATTTTGATAGGAATGACATGAAACTGAGGGTGGCTTCAGGAACTGTGGACATTTTCACAAGGTGAGGCTCCCACCGCACGAGCCCAGGACGGCCTCCTAGACCCTGATATGGCTCAGTGCACAAGACTTGTGCTCCTTTGGTTCAGTCTCATTATTTATTCTCCTTGATGCTCCTGAGAAGGCTTTCACGTCCTTCCTTTCCTTCCTGAGTGCTCATTGTCGGGACACAGCAAGGCTACTCTGCTTTGTAGGGTCAGTTTGTGTCCCGTGACTTTACTGAACTCACTCCTTAGTTCTAACAGGTTTTGGTGGAGGCTCTTTGGTTTCCTGTTTCTAGTACCGCGTCTTCAGCAAATAGGGACAGTGTGACGTCCGTTCCATGTGTGGAACCTTTGCTGTTTACAGCTTAATATCCTAGAAAGCCCCACAATTGAATCAAAACTGAGCCCAGGCCAAGGGCAGGAAGCCCCTATTAGAATGAGAACAGGGCTCAATGCCCTTGAAGGCCCCATATCAAAATGTAAACAGAATAGAGGAATTGCTCCAGCCCTTCTTGAGATCCCCAAGACCAGCCCTTAAAACTAAGCTAAAACCTACCTCGGGTCAAGTCCCTGATCTGCAATGTCGGGTATACTTGGACACAAGATAGAGCTTGTAAATAATCCCTCGTGTGTTTGCATCGGAATCGGCTTCTTGGTGGTTTCTCATATTTGCAATCTTGGGCACAACAGTCTGAGATAAAAAACAAAACCAAAAGAAACTCAGACGCGGGCAGAGTGAAAGCAGAGTTCTGAGAGAAGCGGCAGGGAACCGGGGGCTTGGCGGCTCTTCTGTGGTGGGCCTGCAGACTGGGGGGCGGAATCCTCTGTCCTAGAGCTAGAGGACCAGCGTCCCCACCCGCCTCCTCCCCATCAGACCCGAGTCTCAGGGAGCAGCACAGCACTGCCCGCTGGAGGCCAGAGGTGCTGACGCCCAACCCGTCACTAATCCCCGCAGGTGCATCTCCCAGGCAGATGTGCACCTGACAATCAGCACCACATCCCATCGCCAGACACCACACAGACCACTCGCTGCCACCAAGTTGTCAGAGCACAGAGGCCCAGAGAGGAGGACCGGAGACACATTTGCCTCTCGCAAAACTTCCGCCCCTATCGAACGAAATCCTTTGAAGCGAAGCTTACAGAAGGTCTGCATGTGGGATGTTCAAGTCCTAAGCTCAAACCAAAGGAGTGTGCATGCCTTGGAGGCAGCTGTCCGCGAGGAGCGAAATTGACAAGGCAGACACTTGGTTCTCACTCCGCCACACTCGCGCTAACAATTAAATGCTGTGGAAGAGGAACGTACAGGCAGTCAGGATGGGGGAGGTACAGGCCATAAGCTCAACTCTCAGAAGTGTGTATGCTTTGCAAGCTGATGAATGCTAGACACTTATCGAGATGAGGTATACCCGAGCTACACTCTAATTGAACAAGGATGTTGGCAATCACTATATTGAACTCAGATACACGTATACAGTCCTGACACTTCCACTCGCATTTCTCCAACCTCTTTTAGCACCTAATGTAAGGAAGTTAGCAGCTATGACTATGGGTAGGCAGGACGCGGGAGGGTCCTGCCCTGAGTTCACCTCTCACAAGAGACCATGCCTAGAAGCCCGCTTTCAACTAGCTGCGTTCTAATGGCCGTGAGACCATAGCAGTCTTCTAACTTAGGAGGTTTGAAGAATACCACTCTACTGTACCTGGAGACACCTTCCAGGCCTGCACAATTCCACTTGTTTCTCACAAGCTTCTGACAAACGTCTCTGGTGAAGATGTTCAAAACTCATTCTGCAGGCAGTGTGGAACTGTGAGGGACTAGGTATGAGCTCAACTCTCGGGAGAGAGATGCTTTTGGACTCAGAGTTCAGCTAGCTTCTCAAGTATGGAACTTAGTATGTAGCACCTGTCTAAGACAGGAATTACTAGGAAATCGCTGGATTGAGCTTGGAGGCACTAGTCTTGTATGCCGGGATTTTCCACTTACCTCTCACAACACTTCAGTCACGCATCGAGCCTAGGCCTGTTAGCAGCGAAGTGTACCTGCAGGCAGGATGTGGGAAGTACAGGCCATAAGCTCAACTCTCAAAAGTGTGTACAACTGGGAGGCAAATGTCTGCTACCCACTCGTACATGGGAGTTAGAAACTAGCTACACTCTAATTGAACAAGGACGTTGGCAATCACTGTATTGAACTCGGATACACGTGAGTACCATCCTGACACTTCCACTTGCATTTCTCCAACCTCTCCCAGCACCTAAGATAAGGACGTTAGCAGCTACGACTATGGGCAGGCAGGATGCAGGAGGGTCCTGCCCTGAGCTCAGCTTTCAAAAGGAGACCTGCCTCGAAGCCAGCTTTCTACTTACTGCATTCTGATGGCCATCAGAACGTGGCAGCATTGTAATTCAGGATATTCCATGAATACCGCTTTACTGCACCTGGAGACACAACCTTGAAGCCTGCAGCTTGCCCCTTGCATCCCATGAGCTTCTGACAAACATGTCTAGTGAGGATGTTCGTAACTGTATCTGCAGGCAGTGTGGAACTGGGAAGGACCACGTTTCAGCTCAACTCTGAGAGGTAAGTTCCCCAGAGAGACAGCTTTCAGCTAGCTACTCAGGTTTGGAAGTTAGTAGGTAGCTCCCATCTGAGGGAGGAATTCCTCAGAAGTTGCTGGATTGAACTAACACACATATGTCTCTCGCAAAACTTGCATCCCGTATCGAACAAAATCCTTTGGATGCTAAGCGTAAAGGCAGTCAGCATGTGGGAGGTTCAAGTCCTAAGCTCAATCCAAAGGTGTGTGCATGCCTTGCAGGCAGCTGTCCGCTGGGAGCCAAAATGACAAGGCAGACACTTGGTTCTCACTCCGCTACTCTCCCGCATACAACGAAATGCTGTGTAAGCGGAACGCACAGGCAGTCAGATGGGGGAGGTACAGGCCATAAGCTCAAATCTCAGAAGTGTGTATGCTTTGCAGGCCGATGTTGCTAGACACTTATCGAGGTGAGGTATACCCGAGCTACACTCTAATTGAACAAGGACGTTCGCAATGGCTATATTGAACTCAGATACACGTGAGTACAGTCCTGACACTTCCACTCGCATTTCTCCAACCTCTCCCAGAACATCACTTAAGGATGTTAGCAGCTATGACTATGGGCAGGCAGGATGCGGGAGGGTCCTGCCCTGAGCTCAGCTCTCACAAGAGAGCATGCCTAGTAACCAGCTTTCAACTAGCTGCGTTCTAATGGCCGTGAGACAATAGCAGTCTTCTAACTCAGGCACTAAACCGCTGCGCCACCCACTGATCCCGGGACCCAGGAAATTTAACAAAAATCCCCTACTCCTGGACAAGCAGAGCAGGACTGGTTTCATTTTGTGCTACACCTGTCACCTCCTGTATGACCCCTACATAACCTGCTTATTGCTTAAGATGCTGCCCCACCCTAGTCAAGCTTTTGGGCACACACTACTCAGAAATCAGCCCATAACAATGTAACCCTGCTTCGTGCCCACCAAAACTGCGCGCCAATTCTGACCAAAGTAATAGGCCAGCTCAAATGGATACTATAGGGTAAGATGTAATTCAATCGGCCACCTGCGTGTGGACCGACATGTCTGAGCAACTTTCTGTGTATCCCATGGGCCACTGGCCCCTATAAAGCTGCTATGCCTCTTAGTCTCGGGGTCCAAGTCCCTGCTCCGCTGTGTCGGATATACTTAGACCCACGCTCCAGCTTCTGAATAAACCCTCTTGTGTTTGCATTGGTGTCGGCTTCTCGGTGGTTTCTAGGATTCACAATCTTGGCCACAACATTTGGGGGCTCGTCCGGGATCTGAGAGACCTCCAGGACCTTATCCGGAGGATTTCACGCGTGGTGAGTGCACTCAACTTTTTCCACCTTTTGCGCACATATTCTCTAAGAGCTCTAACCTGTAGGAATTCCAATTTGTATTAGGTCGGCATTGGCTTAGGCAGATGCGCTGGTGGGCCATCAACCGGGAGTCTTGAGGAGACGTCCCTTGCCCCTGCCTGGAGAATGGATGTCCTATCTGTAAGGAGGATGGAAGTCCTCATCTGTATGGAAGATGAGCGTCCTCATATGTAAGGAGGATGGGGTCCTCATCTGTATGGATGACGGGGGTCCTCCTCTGTATGGAGGACGGGGGTCCTCATCTGTAAGGAGGACGGGGGTCCTCATCCATAAGGAGGACAGGGGGTCCCCATCCGTAAGGACGACGGGGGTCCTCATCTGTAAGGAGGGCTGGCTGCCAGCCCTTCGGATTACTTTCTGTCTTGTCTCCGCAGCTGCACTAGAACGTTTGTCTGTTACTGTGTTCTTCTTACCTGTTTGCGTGCTGGTCTGTGTTACCTGTTTGTGTGCTGGTGTGTGTTACTGTGTTCTTGTTAACTGTGTGTTTGACTGTGTTATTTGTGAACTGTCATAACTGTCTGTGCCTTGGTGTGGACGGGGGACATAATGGGGCAGATACAAACCATACCCTTGTCTCTTATGCTCTCCCACTTCTCGGATGTTAGGGAAAGAGCTCTTATTGTGAGCATAGACATACAGAGAGAGAGATTCCAAATTTATTGCATATCAGAATGGCCAACCTTTGACGTGGGATGGCCCCGAGAAGGAAATTTTCACCTACCTATTATCTTGCAGGTTAAGGCCGTGAACTTCAGGGACAAACCAGATGGCCACCCTGACCAGATGCCCAACATCCTGGCCTGTCAGGACATGATCGAGAATTCCCCTCCTTGGCTAAAACCCGTTTTTACTCCCCAAAGCACACAACTCGCCTGAAGGTAAGGAGAGACTCCAGGTCCACCGCCAGACTCTAATGGCCGGTCTCCAGGCTGCCGCGTGCAAGACTACCAATCTGGCCAAGGTCTATGATGTGAGACAGGGTAAGGATGAGAGTCCAGCAGCCTTCTTAGAGGGAGCAATAGAGGCTTTTAGACAGTACACCCCTATGAACCCAGAAGCCCCGGAAACAAAGGCCGCAATTATCATGGCTTTTGTTAACCAGGCCGCTCTGAACATTAAAAAGAAATTGCAAAGAGTAGAGAGACTGGGAGAGAAGAGCTTGCAGGACTTAGTGATAATAGCAGAACGAGTCTATAATAGAAAAAGTCCGGAAGAACTGCATGTTACCACACCACACGCTATTAAAGGGGTACTCAAACAGCCCCCAGACAGCTGGATCAGCAATGCCCATCTGACCCATTATCAGAGCCTACTGTTAAACCCCACCAGAATTTTATTTAAGTCACCAACATTGAATCTGGCAATGCTACTCCCTAACCCAGACTGGGACCCCCCTCTGCATGACTGTCAAGAAATTTTGGCACAGGTGTACGGAATCAGAGCTGATCTCCAGGACCAGCCACTGCCGAACGCCGATGCCACCTGGTACACGGACGGCAGCAGTTTTGTCCGAGAAGGAGTCCGATTTGCGGGGGCAGCCATACCGTAACCACGGAGACAGAGACCGTCTGGGCGGAGCCATTGACAGCCTGAATGTTGGCTCAATGGGCAGAACTGATCCCACTGGCCAAGGCGCTGACCGTGGGGGAAGGTAAACGAATAAACATCTACACCGACAGCAGGTACGCCTTTGCCACCACTCGCATCCACGGAGCCCTTTACAGAGAGAGAGAGAGCTTCTGACAACAGAGGCAAAGACTGTTAAAAACAAAATGGAGATTCTTGAAATCCTGAGGACCCTCTGGCTGCCGAAGGCCCTAGCCATCATCCACTGTCCGGGGCACCAAAAGGCAGACACACCAGTAGCCAGGGGAAACCGGCTAGCCGATTTAAAAGCAAAGGAGGCGTCCCTTTTGGTGACCCAGGTCTTAGCAACCACGCTACCTGATCCGGGAGAACGGAACCTGCCGGACACCCCCAACTATAATGATGCTGACTTACACTGGATCAAACACTTGCCTATGACCCAGTGATTGTGTGGCTGGTGGAGGGCCACAGACTCCAGCATCATCTTGCCAGAGGAACTGGGATGGCGAGTCCTATCCAAAACGCATCGGAGTACTCACACGGGAACAAGGAAGATGGAAGACCTCATACGACATGCAAAGATCACTATTAAAGACTCTCGAGCAAAGATCGAGCAGATCGTGGCAAGCTGCCACTCATGCCAGTTAACTAATGCCACCGCCCATGGATCTAACCCAGGCACCTGGCTCCGGGGGGACCGCCCAGGAGCCTACTGGGAAGTGGACTTCACTGAGGTAAACCCTGGAAAATATGGATACAGGTATTTATTAGTGTTTGTAGATACTTTTTCAGGATGCACAGAGGAATTTCCCACCAAACCTGAAACGGCACAGACCGTGACCAAGAAACTGCTGGAAGACATCTTACCGAGGTATGGTTTTCCTGTTAAGATTGGGTCAGACAAGGGCCCAGGATTCTTCTCTAAGGTAACACAGGGAGTGGCACTAGTACTTGGGGCAGATTGGAAATTAGATTGTGCATATAGGCCCCAGAGCTCAGGACAGGTAGAGAGGATGAACAGAACATTAAAGGAGACCTTAACTAAATTAGCCCTGGAGACTGGCGGGGACTGGGTGACTCTCCTCCCCTTCGCCCTATATACGGTGAGGAACTCCCCATATAAGATGGGACTGACTCCCTACGAGATCATGTTCAGTCTTCCTCCACCTGTTATCCCCATTTTAAAACTTGAGGTGCTTGCTGAATTTGATGGTCGCCAACTTCTTTTCTCCTTCCAAATGTCATGAACCCATGAGCAGGTGTGGCCTAAGCTGAGGGCCCTCTATGAGACTGGGCCACCCCCGGATCCCCATCGATATCGGCCAGGTGACTGGGTGTACGTGTGTACGTGTGGAGATACCAACACCGGACACTTCAACCTCGCTGCAAGGGACCTACACCCTGATCCTGACCACTCCCAACGCTCTCAAGGTCGACGGGATTACTCCCTGGTCCACTACACCCACGTCCAGCTAGCTGACCCACGTACCGTTCTCAAGAACTTTGTTCCAGAATGGAAAAGCCACCCGGACAAGGACAATCCCCTAAAGCTAAGAGTGCACCGTTCTCACTAATTTCGCACCTCCAAGACTCCCTAGTCTGAGGTTGTCCTTCAAAATAGAAAGGGATTAGACTTAGTCTTCTTACAACAAAGGGTGTGTGTGTGGTGTGTGTGTGGGGTTATGTGCTGCCTTAAACGTAGAATGCTGCATCTTCGCTGGAATATAAATGGCAGCGAGAACAGCAACAAGGTTGGTTAAAATCCTGGTTTAATCATTCCACCTGGCTCACTCTAAGAGCAACCTGGACCCTTGATTGGATCCTGCATAGGATCCTCTGAAAAAGGGGGGAATGTGGGACCCAGGAAATTTAACAAAAATCCCCTACCCCTGGACAAGCAGAGGAGGACTGATTCCATTTTGTGCTACACCTGCCACCTCCTGTATGACCCCCACATAACCTGCTTATTGCTTAAGGCGCTGCCCCACCCTAGTTGAGCCGCTGGGCACACCCTAATCGGAAATCGGCTCATAACAATGTAACCCTGCTTTGTGCCCGCCAAAACTGCGCGCCAATTCTGACCAAAGTAATAGGCCAGCTCAAATGGATACTATAGGGTAAGATGTAATTCAGTCAGCCACCTGCGTGTGGACCGACATGACTGTGCACCTTTCTGTGTATCCCATGGGCCACTGGCCCCTATAAAGCTGCTACATCGCCTCTTAGTCTCGGGGTCCAAGTCCCTGCTCCGCAGTGTCGGGTACATTTGGACCCATGCTGGAGCTTGTAAATAAACCCTCGTGTGTTTACATCGGTGTCGGCTCCTTGGTGGTTTCTCGTATTTGCAATCTTGGGCACAAGACCAGGGCCTGCTGCCCTGACCTCCCTTCCAGGGCCACACTGACCACCCCACAGGCCCTCTGTGCCCGAGGCACACAGGCACGGGGATGCGGGGAGGGGAGGAAGTGCCCCGGAACCCGGCCAGCCCGGGCCCCCAGGACAGAGGGAGCACAGACCTCCTAGGTCGATTTGCACAGACCCTGGTGACCTGAGGCTCCCTGACTGTCACTCTGTCCCAGCCCCTCCTGGCCCGCGGGGCACAGGCTGAGTCCCAGTAAAGTCCGTGGGGTCCTGACCCTGGTGTCTGGCCGCCCCTGGTATTCACGTGGGGACGTCAGCTGTGTGTGTGCCTGGCGGCGCCCCTGCAGGGGCTGGTTGGGGCCTGGGTGGTGCCCCCTCCTCCTCTCTGGGGGTCTCTCCACGCCCCGTGCACAGAGTTCCTGGAGACACAGAAATGGGCTGGCTGTGCATTTTCACACCACAACACTTTCTTGACTTGCTACAGCAAATGGGCTCAGAGCCAAAGGTGTGCGCCTTCCCCTGGGCAGGGAGACCTTTCTGTCCTTTAGGGGAGGGCAAGAATCACACGGGGTAGGGGGCGGAGGCTGGAGTCACCCACCTGGGAGCATGTGTGGACTCTGTGTGGGGGCGTGTGTCCTGAGGTTTCAGCCTGAGAGACGGTTCTGAGGACAGCAGAGCTGACCTGGACCTGCAGCTCATGGGCTCCTGCGCTGGGTCCCCGCAGGGCAGCTGGACCCCAGCCTTGGGCCCCCTGGGGCCCCAACACCTGGAGGAGCCTGCCTCCTGCTGTGGGTGTTGGTGGGGCCCACAGGCCCACCCCTGTTCTCCCCACCCTGGGGTGTCCCGGGATCCCCAGGGCTGCCCTAGGTCAGGGCTGACCTGGATCTCTGGGGCACGCCCAGGGCCCAGGAGGCCACATCCAGCTGTGAGAGGGCTCCCTCAGCCCAGAGCCAGAATCCAGGCCCGGCCAGGGCCATGGGGGGCTGAATCCCATTAGTCTTTGTGTTGGGCCTGGGGGGGACTCAAATCACCCCAGCCCCCACAGAGCCCAGGGCCAGGCCAGCCCAGGTCCCTCTGGGTTAGGGGCTGGTGTCCTGTGCAGGGTGTGCCGCCCTCCAGGAGGGACAGTGGGAGGAGGCAGGGCACAGTGCATCCTGTGCTCCACCCACCTGCACCCACCCTGTCGGGGGCTCCCGGCATTCCCTCTTCCCTGCAACCCCTGGGTACTCTATGGGACACCAGGGCTCTGATGGGAGTAGGCTGTCCAGAGAACCCCGGGGAGGCTGAGCATGTCCCACAGGGGGCAGCTGCACCGGGTCCTTGCTGGGAGCCGATGGTGTGGGGGCAGAGGTATGATGGTGGTGGAGTGTGGGGGATGGTGTAGGGGGGATGGTGTGAGGGTATAGTGTGGGTGGGGATTGTGTGGGGGTGTGAGGTGGATGGTGTAGGGGGGATGGTATGGGGGCGATGCCATGGGGGATGATGATGTAGGGGGATGGTGTGCAGGTGGGGAATGAGGGGGATGGCATGGGGGACCTGCGGACACAGGGCATCCCCTTTCTCTAAGATGCTCACACAGACGTTTACAGATAAAGGCGACCCCAGTCTGGGGTTTGCTGTGACACCTGCCCCTCGGGCCCCGCGTGGTCAGTGCATGGCCCTGGCTGGACCGGGGGCATTATCTGGGGGTCATCATACTATGTATGTTTACAAATTGCAAATTGTCTCAAATGAAATGCATAGACTTTAGAAATATATAAAGCATCGAGGGTGGGTGTCACCCTGAGCCGTCTGGCCCTCATCGGATCGATGTGTGTCCTGCTCCAGCCACGGCCATGCTGCCTGGCCCCCAGGTCCCCTTACTGTCCCCCACGGCCCCCACCCCAGCCCCTTGCCTTTCAGGCAGCTGTCCCTCAACCCTTTGGAGTTCAGCTCACATGGCAACCCCTGGAGGCCCCATCCTAGTGGCCTCCTCATCCCCGAACTCCGGGTGTGGGGGCACAGGGGTCATCCCCAGCACCTTACCGTACGGCGGTGTGTTGTTGGCTGCTGTTGCTACCCCCGGCCTCAGAAGCCCCGTGTTTCCTACCCAGAAGCCCCAGGGCCTTCCCTGGGGCCCCGAACCACCCCCCCCCCCGACCCAGGAGCCTCACCCGACCCCGTAGCGGTCCCAAAACATGGTGTGGCTGCCGAACGTCCTGTTGACGTCCAGGCCTATCTGCGTGATGTCCCTGGAGGAGACCAGGGCCTCCTCCTTCATTTCCTGCGGGAAAACCGGGGAGGAGGAGCCGGCATCAGGGACACAGACCCCGACCTGTCACCAGCTGCAGTCCTGGGCAGGGAGCCCTGGGGCCACCATGGGAGTGTGTCCTGCCAAAACCTCCTTCCTTCCCCTGGGAGGCCGGGGATGGCGGCAGTGTGCACCATGCCCATGGGACCTCTGTGAGGGCCTGTGCCCAGCTGTTGTGGGCGGGGAGGTGACTGAGGGTCAGCCTGGGTGGGAGGGGACAGGGGGTCAGCCGAGGTGGGGAGGGGACATGGGGGTGTTGTGCTCAAGATTGTGAATCCAAGAAACCACTAAGGAGCCGACAACAATTCAAACACAGGAGGGTTGATTTACCAACTCAAGCTTGCGTCCAAGTATACCCGACAGGGCAGAGCAGAGACTTAAACCCTGAGGTGGGTTTTAGCTTAGTTTTGTTTTTTGTTTTTTGTTTTTAGCTTAGTTTTAAGGGCTGGTCTCAGGGACCTCCAGAAGGGCTGGAGCAATTCTTCAAGTTCTGTTTACATTTGATATGGGGCCTTGGAGGGCTTTGAGCTCTGTTCTTATTCTAATAGGGTCTTCCTGCCCTTGGCTTGGGCTCAGTTTTTATTGTAATGTGGGGCTTTCTAGGACATTAAGCTGTAAACTTTTGTTTTTTTTCCTGTAACTGAAGTAATGTAAATTTCAGCTCTTATTCACAGGGGCCTGGGATGGCTGGACATGTGCTAACGCTGAACATAAAGTGGAATGGCCTTAATTTTCTTGGCTTCCACATGTCCCATCTTATCTAGCCTCTTCCCCCTTCCCCAGAGCTCCTAAGAGAGCAATTGCAAATGACCTCTGGTGCTAGCATGTGTTGGGGGACAGGCCCAGGGATTTGGGATCAGGAAGACCTGGAGCGCGGGTCTCCTGGGTGGCTGTGCAGTGAGATTCCATGCTGCAGACTCTTATTACCTAAGGCTATCTTGAAAACTGACTTTGTACATAGAAAAGTTCTCCTTTGTATTTATTTATTTTTTTTCATAGTTAGGAATTCTTTTATTCCTTATCAAAACAATAAAACAAAACAAAACAAAACAATCAAACAGCAAATGTAGATAATAGCTTTTATCTTTACATACAAGTTGTCATTTTTGGATATGTCTTTCTGCAGAACTCTGCCATGTTCAGACCTTGTCCTTGTGAGAGGGTAAAATTTTAAGTTAGCCTTATTCAAAGAACATAACTGTAACAGACCAACCCCCCCCCCAATGGAGTCTAGGGCAGGAGAGGAGAGTTTTTCCACATACAAGCACATTTAAACTTCTTCCAAGTACAAAAACATCTGTGATGTTGCTTTAGAGATAGCTTTATGAATCATAAGGTCTTACAGTACAATTCAGGTGAACTGTCAGAAAGTATTTTAAGTAAATCCCAATGACTTGAAATTCAAGTCCAAACTAGATATTTAATGTTTTCTTTATTGCAAATATGATGTCTTTAACCTGAGGTACAGAGTTGTCTTCTAGAATCTTTGCATAAGGCATAGGGACATCAGCACCAGTGACAGGAACTGCAGGAGCATCCAGGAAATTGAATGCAGGGCCTTCCATAATCTTGGCACAAATTTCAGCTCCTACTCCAAACTGTGGCCAGCCTCCTTCCACAGTTATGAGATGATTGGTCTTCATGACACTGGCTTCTATTGTTTCAATGTCCATTGGTCTGATGGTTCACATATTTATCACCTCACATTCAATACCCTCTTTGGATAACACTGTTGCAGCTTCTAAGCAGTGGCCCACAGGTCTTGAATGAGCAACTACGGTTATGTGTGTACCTTGCCTTTCTATTTTGGCTTTTCCAATGGGAATCAGAAAATCTTTTGACTGAGCTTCGGAGGGAAATTCAAAAGGAACTCCATACATCAGTTCGTTCTCTAGCACCACCACTGGATTATTATCCCGAATGGCTGATTTAATAAGTCCTTTTGCATCCTCTGAATTCCAGGGGCTGACCACCTTTAAGCCTGGGCAGTGCCCATACCAGGCAGCAAAGCACTGGGAGTGTTGGGCAGCCACGCCTGCTGAGGCACCATTGGGCCCCTGAAGACTATAGGCACAGGCTGAAGGCCCCCCGACATGTAGTAGGTCTTGGCAGCTGAATTTATAACTTGGTCAATGGCTTGCATAGAGAAATTGAAGGTCATAAATTCACAGATGGGCCTCAACCCAGCCATAGCTGCACCCACGGCAATTCCAGCAAAGCCCATCTCAGATATGGGAGTATCTATGATTCTCTTATCGCCATATTTCTTCCACAGGCCTCGACTAACCTTATATGCACCATCATACTGGGCAACTTCTTCCCCAAGCATAAATACCTTCTCATCTCTTTCCAGCTCTTCATCCGTACCTTGGTTTAGAGCCTCACGAACTGTCACCTGCAGCGCCGCCAGCGCCGTCCGGTGAAAGCGCCTCCTCAGCAATCCCGACACCTGTTCCGGGGGTCTCCGCATCAGGCCAGACACTGCCGCTACCTTGACCGTGTCTTCCAGCAGCTGCCGAATGAATCTCTCCTTTGTATTTAAAAGGTGAAGAGCCAGTCAAAGCGGTTTTTCTCTGCCCATCTGATTGCTCAGATTCCAATGTGAGACGTATTTCCTGTTAATAAGGATAATTTATTATCCGTAGTACTATGGTTAAAATATTCTGACACAAGTAATTCTGAGGGGTGAGGGTTTCTCATCTCTTCACAGCTCAGTCACTCATCAAGAAATGCATCTGTATGGATTCGGAAAGAACTGAGAGACATTATTACCAATGATCATGTTATTATGTGAAGGATTCTTCCCTGAGATTCTTCCCGTGGTTTAACTGACACTGAAACACTGTGAACTCTTTGGAAGACAAACGTCAAGGAAATAAATGTTATGCATTGCTAATTTTTTTTAATATATTTTTTTAAATTTATTTATGACAGTCACACAGAGAGAGAGAGAGAGAGGCAGAGACACAGGCAGAGGGAGAAGCAGGCTCCATGCACCGGGAGCCTGACATGGGATTCGATCCCGGGTCTCCAGGATCGCGCCCTGGGCCAAAGGCAGGCGCCAAACCGCTGCGCCACCCAGGGATCCCTGCATTGCTAATTTTAAATGCATTGCTAATTTTAAATATGGTGTCTAATATAAAAGAAGTATTTTTATCTGATATTTGCTATTTATTATCCTTTCCTGCTTTTCAGGTTGAGGAGGCATTATACGTTTTCATAATCACTGTATTGAAATGAGATACAGGAGAGTACAAGTCTGTCACTTCCACATGCTTTTCACACATCCTCTGCCAACACCTAACATAAGGATGCTAGGACCTATGTCTACAGGCAGTTATGATGCGGGAGGGTCATGCCCTGACATCAGTTCTCACAACGATACATGCCTAGAAGCCAGGTTTCAACTAGCTGCGTTCTTATGGCAGTGAGAACATAGCAGCATTCTGAGTCAGGAGGTTCCAAGATTACCACTCTACAGCACCTGGAGACACTTTCCATGCCTGCATTATTCCACTTGCGTCTCTCCAGTTTCTGACAAACATCTCTGGTCAAAATGTTCGAAACTCATTCTGCAGGCAGTTGGAACTGTGGGACTGGGTGTGAGCTCAACTCTCAGAAGTAAGTTGCCTTTGGACACGGGGTTCAGCTAGATTCTCACGTATGGAACTTAGTATGTAGCACCAGTCTAAGACAGGAATTACTAGGAAGTCGCTGGATTGAGCTTGGAGGCACTAGTCTTGTGGGCCGGCACCTTGCACTTACCTCTCACAACTCTTCAGTAACGCATCGAGCCTAGGCTTGTTAAGAGCGAAGTGTACCTGCAGGCAGGATGTGGGAGGTACAGGCCATAAGCTCAACTCTCAGAAGTGTGTATGCCTGGGAGGTAGATGTCTGCTATCCACTCATATAAGGGAGTTAGAACCTAGCGACAGGGATCCCTGGGTGGTGCAGGGGTTTAGCGCCTGCCTTTGGCCAGGGCGCAATCCTGGAGACCCGGGATCGAATCCCACATCGGGCTCCCGGTGCATGGAGCCTGCTTCTCCCTCTGCCTAGGTCTCTGACTCTCTCTCTCTCTCTCTCTCTCTTTGTGTGTGTGTGACTATCTAAATAAATAAATTAATAAAAAAAAAGAACCTACCTACATTGAATAAAGAAGGCCATTGGACATCGCCATATTCAACACAGATACACGTGAGTACAGGCCTGTCACTTCCACATGCGTTTCTCACAACTTCTCCCAGCACCTAACATTAGGATATTAGCAGCTACGTCTACAGGCAGACAGGATGCGGGTGGGTTCTGCCCTGTCCTCAGCTCTCACAGGGAAGCATGCCTAGAAGTCAGCTTTAAACTAGCTGCGTTCTTATGGCAGTGAGAAGGTAGCAGTATTCTGAGTCAGGAGGTTCCAAGATTACCACTCTACTGCACCTGAGGACACCGTCCAGGTCTGCATTGTTCCCCTTGTGACACAGAAGCCTCTGGCAAACGACCCTGGTGAAGACGTGCGAAACTCACTCTGCAGGCAGTGTGGAACTGTGAGGGACTGAGGCTGAGCTCAACTCTCAGAAGTAAGATGCTTTTGGACAAGGCATTCAGCTACCTTCTCACCTATGGAACTTAGTATGTAGCACCACTCTTCCACAGGAATTACTAGGAAATCGCTGGATTGAGCTTGGAGGCACTAGTCTTGTGTGACGGGACGTTCCAATTACCTCTCCCAACACCTCCGTCACGAAGCGAGACTAGGCCTTTTAGAAGCGAAGGGTACCTGAAGGCAGGATGTGGGGATAGAGGCCATTGTTCAACCCTCAGAAGTGTGTCCGCTTTGCAGGCAGATGTCTGCTAGACACTTACTCAGGGGAACTAGAAGCGAGCTACACACTGATTGAACAAGGACGTTAGCAATCGCTGTATTGACCTAGGATACACGTCAGTACGGGCCTGACACTTCGACAGGCTTTTCACACAACCTCTTCCAGCACCTAACATAAGGATGCCAGGAACTATGTCTACAGACAGTCAGTATACGGGAGGGTCCTGCCTGACCTCAGCTCCCACAGGGAAGCATGCCTAGAAGCCAACTCTAAACTAGCTGCGTTCTTCTGACAGTGAGAAGGTAACAGTATTCTCAGTCAGGAGGTTCCAAGATTACCACTCTACTGTACCTGGAGATACCGTCCAGGTCTGCATTGTTTCACTTTTGTCTCAGAAAACTCTGGCAAACGTCTCTGTTGAAGACGTGCAAAACTCACTCTGCAGGCAGTGTGGAACGGTGAGGGACTGAGGATGAGCTCAACTCTCAGAAGTAAGATGCTTTTGGAAAAGGCGTTCAACTACATTCTCACGTATGGAACTTAGTATGTAGCACCAGTCTACCACAGGAATTACTAGGAAATCGCTCGACTGAGCTTGGAGGCACTAGTCTTTTGTGCCGGGTGATTCCAATTACCTCTCCCAACACTTCCGTCACTCAGCGAGCCTAGGCCTTTTAGAAGTGAAGGGTACCTGCAGGCAGGATGTGGGAGTACAGGCCATAAGCTCAACTCTCAGAAGTGTGTATGCATGGGAGGCAGATGTCTGCTACCCACTCGGACATGGGAGTTGGAACATGGCTACACTCTGATTGAAGAAAGCCGTTGGAAATCGCTGTATTCAACTCAGATACACGGGAGTTCAGGCCCAGTGCTCACACATGCTTTTCCCGCAACCTCTCCCAGCCCCTAACATAAGGATGTTAGGAGCTACGTCTACAGTCAGGCAGGATGCGGGAGGGTTCTGCCCTGACATCAGCTCTCACAAGGAAGCATGTCTTGAAGCCAGCTGTCAACTAGCTGCATTCCTATGGCAGTGAGAAGGTAGCAGTATTCTGAGTCAGGAGGTTCCAAGATTACCCCTCTACTGCACCTGGAGATACCCTCCAGGTCTGCATTGTTAACTTGTACTCAGAAAACTCTGGCAATCGTCTCTGGTGAAGACGTGCGAAACTCACTCTGCAGGCAGTGTGGAACTCTGAGGGACTGAGGGTGAGCTCAACTCTCAGAAGTAAGATGCTTTTGGACAAGACGTTGAGCTACCTTCTCACAAATGGAACTTAGTATGTAGCACCAGGCTACCAGAGGAAATACTAGGAAATCGCTGGACTGAGCTTGGAGGCACTAGTTTTGTGTGCCGGGAGATTCCAATTAACTCTCCCAACACTTCCTTGAAGCAGCGAGCCCAGGCCTTTTGGAAGCGAAAGTTATCTGCAGGCAGGATGTAGGGTTACAGGCCATTAGCTCAACTCTCAGAAGTGTGTATGCATGGGAGGCAGATGTCTGCTACCCACTCGGACATGGGAGTTGGAACCTAGCTCACTGTGATTGAAGAAGTTCTTTGGAAATCGCTGTATTCAACTCAGTTACACGTGAGTTCAGGCACAAACATTCCAGCTGTTTTTCTCACAACCATTCCCAGCCACTAACATGAGGATTTTAGCAGCTCCGTCTACAGTCAGGCAGCCTGCGTGAGGGTTGTTCCCTGTCCTTAGCTCTCACAGGGAAGCATGTCTTGAAGCCAGCTGTCAAATAGCTGCATTCCTATGGCAGTGAGAAGGTAGAAGTGTTCTGAGTCAGGAGGTTCCAAGATTACCAGTCTACTGCACCTGGGGATACGTCCTGGTCTGCATTGTTATCTTGCATCTCAGAAGCCTCTGGCTAACGTCTCTGGTGAAGACGTGTGAAACTCACTCTGCAGGCAGTGTGGATTCTGAGGGACTGAGGCTGAGCTCAACTCTCAGAAGTAAGATGCTATTGGACAAGGCGTTCAGCTACCCTCTCACGTATGGTACTGAGTATGTAGCAACAGTCTACCACAGGAATTACTAGGAAATCGCTGGACTGAGCTTGGAGGCACTAGTCTTGTGTGCCGGGTGATTCCAATTACCTCTACCAACACTTCTGTGAAGCAGCGAGCCTAGGCCTTTTGGAAGCGAAAGGTACCTGCAGGCAGGATGTAGGGTTACAGGCCATAAGCTCAACTCTCAGAAGTGTGTATGCATTGGAGGCAGATGTCTGCTACCCACTCGGACATGGGATTTGGAACCTGGCTACACTCGGATTGAAGAGACTCGTTGGAAATCGCTGTATTCAACTCAGATACACGGGAGTTCAGGCCCAGTGCTCACACATGCTTTTCCCGCAACCTCTCGCAGCCACTAACATAAGAATGTTAGCAGCTACTCCTACAGTCAGGCAGGATGCGGGAGGGTTCTGCCCTGTCCTCAGCTCTCACAGGGAAGCATGTCTTGAAGCCAGCTGTCAACTACCTGCATTCCTATGGCAGTGAGAAGGTAGCAGTATTCTGAGTCAGGAGGTTCCAAGATTACCACTCTACTGCACAGGGAGATACCCTCCAGGTCTGCATTGTTAACTTGTACTCAGAAGCCTCTCAAAATCGTCTCTGGTGAAGACGTGTGAAACTCACTATGCCGGCAGTGTGGAACTCTGAGGGACTGAGGGTGAGCTCAACTCTCAGAAGTAAGATGCTTTTGGACAAGGCGTTCAGCAACCTACTCACATATGGAACTTAGTATGTAGCACCTGTCTACCAAAGAATTACTGGGAAATTGTGAATTGAGCTTGGAGGCACTCGTCTTGTGTGCCGGGAGATTCCAATTACCTCTCTCAGCACTTCCGTCAAACAGCGAGCGTAGCCCTTTAGATGCCAAGGGTACCAGCAGGCTGGATGTGGAGGTACAGGCCATAAGCTCAACTCTCAGAAGTGTGTATGCATGGGAGGCAGATGTCTGCTACCCCGTCGGACTTGGAGGTTGGAATCTAGCTACACTCTGATTGAGGAAAGCCGTTGGAAATCGCTGTATTCAACTCAGATACACGGGAGTTCAGGCCCAGTGCTCACACCTGCTTTTCCCGCAACCTCTCTCAGCCACTAACATTAGGATGTTAGCAGCTACTCCTACAGTCAGGCAGGATGCGGGAGGGTTCTGCCCTGTCCTCAGCTCTCACAGGGAAGCATGTCTTGAAGCCAGCTGTCAACTAGCTGCATTCCTATGGCAGTGAGAAGGTAGCAGTATTCTGAGTCAGGAGGTTCCAAGATTACCAGTCTACTGCACCTGGGGATACCCTCCAGGTCTGCATTGTTACCCTGCGTCTCAGAAGCCTCTGTCAAACGTCTCTGGTGAAGACGTGCAAAACTCACTCTGCAGGCAGTGTGGAACTGTGAGGGACTGAGGCTGAGCTCAACTCTCAGAAGAAAGATGCTTTTGGACAAGGCGTTCAGCTACCTTCTCACATATGGAACTTAGTATGTAGCACCTGTCTACCAAAGAATTACTGGGAAATCGTGAATTGAGCTTGGAGGCACTCGTCTTGTGTGCCTGGAGATTCCAATTACCTTTCTCAGCACTTCCGTCAAACAGCGAGCCTAGCCCTTTAGATGCCAAGGGTACCAGCAGGCTGGATGTGGAGGTACAGGCCATAATCTCAACTCTCAGAAGTGTGTATGCATGGGAGGCAGATATCTGCTACCCCGTCGGACTTGGAGGTTGGAATCTAGCTACACTCTGATTGAGGAAAGCCGTTGGAAATCGCTGTATTCAACTCAGATACACGGGAGTTCAGGCCCAGTGCTCACACATGCTTTTCCCGCAACCTCTCCAAGCCACTAACATTAGGATGTTAGCAGCTACTCCTACAGTCAGGCAGGATGCGGGAGGGTTCTGCCCTGTCCTCAGCTCTCACAGGGAAGCATGTCTTGAAGCCAGCTGTCAACTAGCTGCATTCCTATGGCAGTGAGAAGGTAGCAGTATTCTGAGTCAGGAGGTTCCAAGATTACCAGTCTACTGCACCTGGGGATACCCTCCAGGTCTGCATTGTTACCCTGCGTCTCAGAAGCCTCTGGAAAACGTCTCTGGTGAAGACGTGCAAAACTCACTCTGCAGGCAGTGTGGAACTGTGAGGGACTGAGGCTGAGCTCAACTCTCAGAAGTAAGATGCTTTTGGACAAGGCGATCTGCTACCCTCTCACGTATGGAACTTAGTATGTAGCACCAGTCTACCAGAGGAATTACTAGGAAATCGCTGGACTGAGCTTGGAGGCACTAGTCTTGTGTGCCGGGTGATTCCAATTACCTCTCCCAACACTTCCGTCCAACAGCGAGCCTAGGCCTTTTAGAAGCCAAGGGTAACAGCAGGCTGGATGTGGAGGTACAGGCCATAAGCTCAACTCTCAGAAGTGTGTATGCATGGGAGGCAGATGTCTGCTACCCACTCGGATATGGTATTTGGAATCTGGCTACACTCTGATTGAATAAAGCCGTTGGAAATCGCTGTATTCAACTCAGATACACGGGAGTTCATGCCCAGTGCTCACACATGCTTTTCCCGCAACCTCTCCCAGCCACTAATATAAGGATGTTAGCAGCTACTCCTACAGTCAGGCAGGATGCGGGAGGGTTCTGCCCTGCCTCAGCACTCACAGGGAAGCATGTCTTGAAGCCAGCTGTCAACTAGCTGCATTCCTATGGCAGTGAGAAGGTAGCAGTATTCTGAGTCAGGAGGATCCAAGATTACCACTCTACTGCACCTGGAGATACCCTCCAGGTCTGCAATGTAAACTTGTACTCAGAAGCCTCTGGCAATCGTCTCTGGTGAAGACGTGTGAAACTCACTCTGCAGGCAGTGTGGAACTGTGAGGGACTGAGGGTGAGCTCAACTCTCAGAAGTAAGATGCTTTTGGACAAGGCGTTCAGCTACCTTTCGAAAATATGGAAACTAGTATGTAGCACAGTTAACCACAAGGAA